>NC_083562.1:32012973-32317437 GCF_019925205.1 Metopolophium dirhodum
TGTATTTACGTAAAATTAAGTATGTAATACGTCTTTTAGACTGAATATACGTTTATATCGTCTTTTATCCTTATGCAATATGAATAATTCCATATGATATAACAATTTAATTTAATATTGTAAACCTTGGAGTTCAAATATTTAAAAGATTTAGGTTACACCTCGCCATGACATAATTAATATTTATTAGTTTTTTTTTACGTTTAATATTCCGTTTAGTTGTTTCTGAAACTGGTCAAGTTATTTTAACTTATAAAAACTTCCTTTTGATCTCAGGATCGGACTGGATACTGTGGGACTCACAGGCCAATGACTTATAAAGGTCCTTAGCAACAGGCCATAATTAATAATGGTAATTAATGTTTAGTTTTTGTAGATTAATTTTTATATTATATGCCAGTATCTATACCACAAATTGAAATGAGTCATAAACTAATAACAGGTGTAAACAAACATAGTAATATGAATAAGATAAAGAAAGTGATAAAACCAAACATAAAATTTAAAAAAATATTAACATGTCTGCAGAATCGTTTATTGTTATATTTTATAAATTACTATTAAATACTGTTTGATTTTTGAATATTTTCCCAAACATAAAACATTTTTATTTTATCATTTAAATATTTCATAAATTAAATTGATTTAATTGAGGTGGGTCATCCCAAAAATAGGCATAGTCTTGAACCGAACTTTTTAATCGTATGTCGAACCAGACATGAACTGAACAGTTCGGTTTGATGTCGAGTTTTTCAAACCGAAACCGTACTAACTTAACTTCATAACGATATAAGAAATAAATATAAATACATATAATAATATAAAAAAGTTTAACATGAACTTGGGTAATTTACCGTTTTCAGTACAATATTGACAGCCGAGCTCTCAATTAAAAAAATCTCTTTTGTTATAATTTTTTCTAAATTTCTAGAAAACTATTAAGAATTTAAAAAAATTACCTGCAGTATACGTTATGTGTCGATTGTACCTCGTCATTGAGTACCTACCAAAGTCACTATTACAGTATTTAGTATTTAGTTTATATTTAGTATTTACGCGTGTGCTAAATTTGAATTCAATGATAAATCATTGCACACCTACAAAAAAGTTAAAATAAAAATAATCTGGTAATGCAAAATGTCTGTTCGTATTTTATTAAGTTCATGAAAATTGTATTATGCCGAATAATATACATACATTATTAAATATTAACAGAAAGTTACAAACTTTTATCATAATTATATATTTATATGATATGATAAATACTAAAATACCTATTAATATATTATATTCGTCAATATTACTATAAACTTGGAAAATATTTATTCATGCATATTTTATTACGAGCACTTAACATTTTAAAATATTTTTATATAGTACATAGCTAACCCACAGACTCTGCGTTTAATTACTTTCTGAACGCAGTATTATTGTATATTATTTATCACCCCTTATTCAGTCGTAGACCTTATAGTTGTTTAAAAACTCTCGTGCTAGAACAATATTGTTCACACCTACAGTACGTTTACAGTTTGTAGGCGACGAATAAAATATATAGGATTTCATCCTCCAAACAATTATACCATCCTGTCGCATTTTAATTTAAATAAAATATATAATATTATATTATAATAATATAATTAAACATACTATTTTATATAATATATAAACTAAGTTTGTGTAGTAACTTCGACAGTTATAGTGTACACAAAACCATTACCTACTTACATTTTCGTTATATATTACATAGAGTTTATACGACGTTTGGACTATATACATACAACTATACAACTTTATAATATATATGAGCACAATAATCCGCAGGAACATTTAAACTAAGTCCTGCCATTGAATGCAACTACAACACTAATGGGTTGTTGGATATTTTTATCGTCGAGATGGTTCCTATATTATTCTTATTGGTTTTCTTTTACGACTGTCGCACTATACACTGAAGATTTTACTACCTACGCGTAAAACGTATACGACCGAACAACGGAAACAACCTATACAGTTTTTATGGGACTAGACACATATAATAGAGATTTTTTTTACGAAAAATGTACATCAAAGTTTTAAGTTTTCCCATAAAACAAATAATTGGTAAAACCTGCAGCAGTACAAGCACAGTAGTGGTAGGTACCTACCTACCACTGTACTTTGACCTAGTCTTCTATATACACTATACAAAGCTGTAAAAAAAATGTTCCCGAACACAATGAACAGAGTGTAAGTACCCAACCAGGTAAATCGTTTTCAATACTATCGTTACCTGTTGTTGTACAAGTTTATACGCGCTGCAATACTGTTCTTGACCAGTAAACGTGATAAATTTATTTCTGAACAAATAACTAATTTAAAAATTTTTTAAAAAAACACCTGATGAAATAAAAAGATTTTTTAATTCCACTTTTAAACGAAACGCTATAGGTACTGAAAAGTAGAACTATAAAAAATTTAAATATTATCAGTGATAATAAAAAGAAACAATAAAAAAAAATTATGAATAAGAAAAGTTAAATACTTTTGGGTATCTATTGTTGGCTGACTTATTAGTATAATATTATATTTGATAGTATGAGACTTAATGTATCGACGTATAGCGTACGCCTATATACGTTTATTTACATTTCTATCAAGTATCAACTGTCATAAACCTAAGTCATAATAATAGTTTTGCAGTCTAACTGAAAAAAAAAGCATTTGCTACAAAATCCAAGCCCTTGTCAAAAGGCCTGACCGAATTCAATGTACGACGGTGGCGGTATACAGGTTGGTTCGGATCAAGATACGCATGCTGAAACGGACCCGATGGTATCAGGTTACTGATTATGGTTACCATGAACGCGGTCAAACCCGTGGACGTCGATAATAATTATGGTATGGGACAAAGAAAAGCTTTAGGCGCATGCTTTGGAGGTTTTGTTGCGCATAGTTCCGAAGCTCCGAGTGATTGCTGTTGTGGACCTGGGTTGTATAGCTTATACTTTAAAGTATTTACCACATACAGTCTACAACAATAGTTTTAAATTTTTATAACGCTATGTAGACGAAAAATATTCAAAATAATTGAATAAATTGACACGGTGAGTTGAAACGTCAAGATTTAAGAGGATTATTCAGCGCACCATTTGTTTTCTCTCTCTGACGCACACGCACAGCATAGAAAATTTGTGTTCAGCAAAACCAACCTTCTGTTGTTAGCTGTAAGAGCTTTATAGTATTAGAGTGAATTGACTTGTTATAAATTAAAATAACTTTAATAAATAATTCAATAACTATATTTGTGATTGTATGTTGACTTTTTTGTAATATTCAAATTAGATATCGATGACATTTAATCAGTTTTGAATTGGTTCCTAATATTATATTATTATTTTACATGCTACTTCAACTCGAATATGAAAATTGAAATATCGTAAGAAAAATCAACGTAAAAACACTGCAGGAGTCTGAATGTGTACTTAGCTTTAAGTCAAGTAACTAAGTAACAGGTAAATTATAACTCCGATAGGTATACTAAAGATAGAGTTACGCTTGGATCAGAGAGAGAGAAAAAATAATGCTCTGACATCATCTTATAGATAAATAATTTGAATCGTATAAGTAGGTAGGTACGGCAATAGAAAGAACTGATATTATAATACAATTGGAGTGAAAGAAAATATCGATTCGGAGACAAGTTATTTAGGTATATACAGTTTTGCGAGTTGTATTTTAAATTTTTCTAGCAGTATTACACTATGTGTATAAGTACGTTTGAAAGAAATAATAAATCATCGCATTCGAAAAACAATTCTGAATAGAGCTCGTAGATATACTGCAATAATAAATAATAATATAGTGTTTACGGAAAGTTGTTCTCAAACTTGAAACACTCGTAAAAACGTTTGGAATAACGATTTTTGGGATTTTTTTTTAATAAAACTATAGTACAACTACATATTATTATTATAATATCTATTATTACAATACAAACTTTGTGTTAGATTTTTAAATATTTGAAAATATCCCGACAGGAAATAACCCGCACAGACTGAGGACGACAAAAGAATTTTATACTATACACTGTAGGTACACTGAACGAGGTCGGTGTTTGTACACTTCTTGTTCCTCCTCTTGCAATGACTTCACGTTTTCGCAATTCTCCTAAGAAATTCACGGAAAATTTAGAAAAAAAATTACATGTCATATATATTATATATTATAACGATCACATAAACGGGACGTATGTAATTTAACAGCCAAAAAAAAATTTATTAATTTGCTCCACATTTAAAAATTAATTTTAGTAATTCACGCCACTTTTTAAGGTTATATATTATAACCTCGCAAATGCGTAATATATAACTTGATAAAAGAGTATTATTTAATCTGCACAATTTTTTACCAACAAAAATTGTAATTTGCGCCGTTTTTACATTATAAAAATCGAAAGTTGTGCCACTTTAAAATAATTTATAATAATTTGTTTTTAAACTTACAAATATGGCAATATATGTATATTTTAAATCATTTATCAGTTATCTAAATCAAAATTCAAAGGAGTAGGTAGTTTGTCAGTTCTCAAAATATTTTTTACTAAGGATAAACAGTCCTTAAAAATGGTTTTACAAAAATATAAAATAGATTAAATATATTAGATCTAGTATTTATTATACCACTTGTTGATAGATTAATATTAACTACTATAATTTTCTAATCACCATAGCCCCCGTATCTTAAGTAGGTACGCAAAGTTAAATAATTAAAAAACTACTCGTTTCGATTTTGATTTTGATACGTCAACATTATGAAAAAAATTATTCACTAAATGATTTATATTCTAAAAATGTTCTCATTAGAAAAACTAAAATTTGTTTAGCATTATATCAACGAGACATCCCTTAAATAATACATTATATAGTATAGGTAGGTACTATAAATTTTCTAGAAATTGAAAATATGGTCTTTATATAAGTATATTTAAAATACCAAAAATCAGACTTTACTTTGGGAATCGCCCTGTATAATATATTATGATTTACTGTACGGTTACATTTATAAAATACGGCAAATACCTATTTGAAAGATATATTAGCAGGATGATGATTTCAAAGTGATTCAACGTACCAACGTCCCAATTTGTTTTATGAAATACCGTTTTTCTCCATAATTATATAATACCTAGAATCTATATAATATACTTTATTATATTTTTGAACAAAACCTCATGAATGTGTTTTATTTGAACGATGGATGTCATACTTGATACTTTCGACATAAAAAATATTATATTATAATACCATATAATAGACCTGTAAAGAAATAACAAGTCTATATTGTATGATACATATCTTAACACATTATTTTGATGTATCTTGATGGTAATATTGGGGTGGAAAATGACATAAAACAATGAACCAGAGATCTGACGAAAAAACGTTCTGACTAGTGAATAGGACAAAAAAACCTAATCAAATTATTACCATTTTTATTATTATCATAGTAATTGTACTAATGTATTACAATTTATAAATAGCTCTTATAGTGATAAATATTAAATGTAATTGTATAGGAGACCTAGGTAATAATTAATCCACACATTATACGCCTGTTACGGATCTAGGGGGGGGGGGGGGGGGGAGGAGGGGAAAAAAGCACCACTCTTAGAAAAGATAAGTATTCAATAATTGGCCTTCGGTGGTGTAGCCAAATGAATTTTTTTCACGATGGTTTTTATATGTTATTATTTACTATTAATGTTATTATTTAATGGTTATTAATGTATTATTATTACTTAGTACTTAGATAGAGTCGCGAAGAATAGGCAGACAGGCAGTATAATATTGCAGGTTACGGCCAGAGTTCTGCAATAGTTAAATATAGGTAGTTGAATAAATTTATTTATATACCTTATCTAGATAAAATCATCGTATCTTATCTAAATTAATTACAAGGTTGGTATCAAACTACCCTTGAAATAGATGTTGGAACATTTTTTTTCTACTATTGAGTGTCAGACAACATTTTTTTAAATTATTAAAATTTCAACAAAATATTAAAATTGTTCTTCTTTGTATAATAATAATACGCGTACCTATATATTTAGTTTTGTCAAAATTTAACCTTCAAATGGCCATACAGATAATTTGTGTTTAAATATTTATTAAATATTTATTACATATTTTGGTTTTGGTATAAACAACTTATACGCGGAAACTTTTTTTATTTACTTATTGAAAGAAACAAGTTTATTATTATATCTAATTCCTATAAGCAGAGCTTGTCTTGGAAGTAGAGAGTTATATATAACAAATTATTAATTATACATTTATTTTCATACATATTCATATACATACCTACAGTGTAAAGATAAAAGGACATTATAACATTTATAAATTACTTAAAATTTAAACACAAGTGGATAAATTAATAGTAAAATATATAAAGATATAATATTTCTTAACAGCTAAAATTATAGTTCCTGTAGAAGCCAATTAAAAACAGTTATTTGGCGATTATGGTTAAATCTTATGTAATTTTTATATTGAACGGTATTGAGTTAAAAATACTAAGTCCCAAATGGTAAATTAATTTTGGACCAAAACTTTTATTAGTGTAATCTACTGAAATATTTTAATATATGTTCTATTACGATTTGGATGTATATTACTACAAATCAAAAACTTTTTCGTTATAAACATATTTGCAAATTTTTCGTTGAGTAAATTAACCTTGAATTAAATTTTCAAGTTTTAGCTATAAAAATTTTAAAATTTTTTAACTACACGATTATTCGCAAATGTTCGTGATTTTGACGAATTTTGTTAAAATTTGAGCTTATACGTACCTACCTATATAGAAAAAAAACTAAAATAAATTGATTAAACTAAGCATAGCAAATTATAATAAAAACATTTGGTGAACATTTTAAGTAACTACGATTATAACTTATACTCGTTTATAAATTACAACAAAATAAGAAAATCATTCGATGAAAAATCGTTTATCGTATATCTAATGTCGTACAAATTTGAACTTCAAAAGCTCATAAAAATTTAATATTAGTTTTCGGTAAACTTTTTTTTTTTGTTAAAAGTAGAAAAACATATGGGGAATCTTGTATTACAATTTTGAACTTTTTGACCGAACGAAAAATTGTTTATCGACGATTATTGAAAAAAAACTTGGAAAATCGAACATTCCACACCTCTATAAATAAAAATATGCTCAAAAAGAGTCATTATATTTTTAAAATGAAACCATTTATAGGTAATGTATATCATATAACTCCACTCATAATCTAAAACAATGTAATAGGTAAGATAAATTAAAAATTAATTTTAAATTAGTTTTGAAATAATGATAGGTATAAGGGGATTCGATACCGTGATTTTCTGTTTTTGTCTAACACACACGTGTGACATAGTATTTTAGACGTGTTTTTTGCCAAACATTCCAATTGATCTATTGAAGCGATAAGAATTCTGAAAACATATTTGAATTTGTTGTCAAGTCTACTTGAAATCTACTTGCCTACGTGTTTGACACATTATTACCCCCTCACCCCAAATTCCTAAAAATGTTATATTAAAAAAGAGTATTTAAAAATTGTCGTATTTTAATTTTTGGAGAAGTTAAAATCAAAAAATCGAAAATGTAGGAAAGTCGATTTCAAGTAGACTTGACGACGAATTAAAATCTATTTTTAGAATTATTATCGCTTCATTAGATCAATTGGTATGTTTGGCAAAGAACCAGTCTAAAATCCTATGTCGCGCGTGTGTGTTAGACAAAAACAGAAAATCACGGTATCGAATCTCCTCAAATGTATTTTTAATTTATATTCATATTGTATAATATGTAAATACATCCTATGAAATAGTGTTATATAATTGTATGAGGTAAAATCTGCCATACATATTACGATATGATCACTATCAAACACAATGATTAGGTACTTAAACATAAGACTTAAGAGTTAAGATATTAAAATGTTTATGTTTTCATAAGTCCCTAAATGGTTTTTAAGAGTTTTACTTATCAATAAAGTTAATATATTTTTATTTAATTTGAAATGTACACGCGTACCTATACAAACGCGTTTGTTATAAATTATAATTATTTTATAAAAGTCAGTTTAAATTGTGATACAAAACTTTGTTGTTAACTAACAAATAAATATAATAATGCAATAATACATCATAGTACATTACGTTTGGTACTTGGTAGGTACAGGCTTCAAAAGTGCACATATTATATTGAACTGTTTTTACATTAAGTTTTAAAAAATATTAATATATTATTTTTAATTACCTAATATTAAAATTATATCTAGTCATTTTTAGAACAAAAGATAATCAAAATAAATCAAAACTGACCGATTTTTAATTAGGTTTTGATAATTTCCTTAAAATCATTACCTATATTGTTTGTAAAATGTCTAAAATCGTATAATTTTATATAGGTACCTAATAAAATAATGAAAGTACAAATATGATATAAACTGCATATTAATGTGGCTATATATTGTATTTTTAGGTTGAAACTCGTATTGCACACGTATTGCCCATCAAATATATAATAATATAAAATAATATAGTAACGTTTATGTTGCGAAGAACCAACATTTACATTATGTAAATTTGATATCTCCATAATTTTAAATAATAATATTTTATAAAACGAATGCAGTAGAAAAAAAAAATGAATACAATTTGGCCTGTTTTGCATCCAATATCATCATCGTGAATCGTGATTACCATTTTACCGTGCGCACCTCATTTACCTCCTATCATACGACACCGTAGTGACAATAATAACAAAGGAGCGAATGTCTGCGAGTCGATAGATATGTGGAACGGAATACATTTTAGTGGCCGAAGGTCGCCGATTTTGCGGAATCCATATCATAATATAATATGTAATATTACGGTTATGCAACCCTCGGATGAGCAGACGGACAACCGGTTCTCGGACATAAGAAGACCAAACGAAAAAAAACACATACCTATTATACTGCAGAGACAACATTTTTTTAATAAAATCATGAATAATACGATTTAAAACCAATTACCTATATATTTTAATAATATGTTGAAAAAAATCGTAATAAAAAAAAAAAAAACCTTGGAACGGTTTTCGAACATTTATCGGTGGAAGGTGTTTTTTCATGTCCATAAAAAATTCTCCCATCCCGGATTACTGGTTTTTGACAATATTTTTGACCGGAGACCATCCAGCGGACTGCAGTGCCCGCGAGTGTATATATAGCAAATGCCATCGTTCGGTAAAGTATCCAGTCAATTGGTAGCTGCAGAGCTGAACAGTACCAACAGCAGGCAGCAAGGCAGAAGCAGCACACGACAAGGCAGAAGCGACTGCAATCATTATGGCGTCCGGTGCTATGGTGAGAACAAACGATGCATTATATTTTTGTTGTATACTTATACCTATCGCATAATCATACCTACTTCTGTAGCCGAACGACTCGTGTTTCTAACTATATTGAAAATCTAACTAAAAATATAAAATAACATACGATTATCTACAGAAATCCGATTGCATTAAGTAATTTAAAAATTATAATATCACAATATAATACTATGTACTCAACATAACTTATGGTATCCGAGTATTTCTTATCTTACACTTATTTGTTAGTTAATAAATCTTTACATTTAAACATCGTCACGACTCACGGTATTTAAAATTACCTAAATTCTACTTCATGTAATAACAAATGCTGTACAGATATCTATTTATTTTTCAAAACTTTTTCACTATTCTTCCTTTATAATTATTGTTAAAATCTGTGAGTATGAACTTTTAAAATGCAATAGTTAGAAATAAAATATTAATAACATAGGTACTATAGGTACGCTAAAAATACAGTACACTAATATTATATTTTTGACTTATCATTTTATTTAGTTGTTAATTGTAATATTATGTTTGATATTATACTGATTTCATTCGTATTTATGACATGATTATAACTTAAGGATACATAAAAATTATAGGTAATAATTAATAATTATTAACAAATATAAACATTATTCAAAATATTATAAATTGCACTTGCATAGAAATAACTATAAGTAGGTATTAACTAGGTGGGTTCGGACAAAACAAGAATAAAAATTACTAAAAACAATATATTTTACACAAATATATTTGATAATATTATGAAATGCTTTAAATTATTTTGTTTATTAGTTAAAAAATGTTGAAACGTTTAAAATGTACAATGTATACTACATAGGTTTTATTGTAATTTATTATAATAAATTATACACTTAATCATTATATTGGGTTAGGTAATCAATAGAATAACTGCAGTTGTACACAAAATTATATTACATTTCAATAATCTTTTCCGAAATAATTTAAATTACCTATATTAAAAATTAATAAATTCTTTGTCATCTAAAACTACTGGACCGTTTTCAATAAAAGATTATATCAATAGATTCCCAGAGACTCGGAGAGAGTTGTAGCTTCGTTTTTAACCCATATACTTCGCTATAGGATAGATCACGCTTAACATATAAATTTTGTTTTGGCTCTCAAAAATCAAATATTTTTTGTTTATATGTAGCCATGTAGGAGTGCTATTGCTAATAGACATTACTAACCACTGTGTGACAGTAAAATATTATTTATTATGATTGGTTATCATTTTCTATATTTTATTATATTTTGTCATTTAGGCTAATAAAGCTATTCTATAAAATGAAAAATTGAGTAACAGCTTTTATATACAATAAGTGGCAAGGTGTGGTTGAGGCTTATAAAATCAAAAATACTCTACCGATTTTGACGATTCAAGGAAAGTTTAGATTATAAATCGAATCAATTATTTTAGGGTAGCTTATCCGCTTTTGATAATATTAAAATCATAATCACATATTCGAAAAAGTATTTTTTTCTCAGACTTTTTTCTACTCACCGTAGGTGGATTGTCCATCTCGGTTTTATATTTTGTTATACAGAAATAATTATATGTATGATTTTAATTATGATTTCTTTTTTTTCAGATCCAAGTAGCTTTTCTAGGACTCCTAGTTGTGTCCACCGCGTTTGCGGACGTCAAGCCGGTAAATAAGAACGAGAAGAAAAGAGACACATTATTCAACCCATCATTCTCATTCGGTGACAAAACTTTTGGCTCGTCAACTCCAGCTCCATTCGCGTTTGGCAGCTCGTTCTCGTCCACTGCTGCGCCATTAAAATCCGTTTCTTACAGCTCCACACCAGCTCCGTTTGCATTCGGTAACTCTTTTGCATCAAATGCATACTCCAGCGCTGCCGCAGCTCAATCTTTCGATGCTGCACCATTCAAATCCGTTTCTTACAGCTCCACACCAGCTCCGTTCGCATTCGGTAACTCTTTTGCATCAAATGCATACTCCAACGCTGCCGCAGCTCAATCTTTCGATGCAGCATCATTCATTGGATCTTCCACACCTGCTCCATTGTACGATGGATCTTTCGGTTCTTCCACCGCAGCCGCTCTAATTGGTTCATCTACACCAGCACCTTTCGTATCTGGTGCCGGACTATCCGACGCAAGCTTTGCATATTCTTCCACCCCGGCTTCAATTTTAGCAGGTGGAGCTTCGCCTGTTGTTTCGTCTAACCCAGAAGCGGTTCTTTTAAACAGGTCACCGGCTTTTGCTACATCATATGGTTCATACTATTCAGGTTTTGCCCCGTCTTACTCTCAAGGAACAATCGTCAAGTCTAACTCAATTGGCCACGATGCGGTTGAAGTTCCAGCCGTGGCTAACGCCCCAGCTCCCCGCCATGAAGTTACCATCCATAAGGAAGTTCCAGTTCCATACTACGTCCAAGTTGAAAAGAGAGTGCCATACCCCGTCTACGTTCGTGTACCACACCCATACACGGTCACTGTAGAAAAACACGTGCCATACGCAGTGCAAGTTAATGTAGACCGTCCAATTAACGTTCCTCAGCCATATCCAGTCGAAGTTGAGAAGAGAGTGCCGTACGCAGTTGAAAAGCCAGTACCTTATGAAGTGAAAGTCCCAGTCGACAGGCCGTACGCAGTTCCTGTTCCAGTCGAGAAACCCGTCCCATACTCAGTTGAAAAACCCGTGCCTTACCCAGTGAGAGTGAATGTTGACAGACCTTACCCCGTCGAAAAACCAGTGCCATACCCAGTTGCTGTCGAAAAGCCAGTGCCATACGCTGTAGAAAAGAAAGTGCCATACCCTGTAGAAAAATTAGTCCCATATGCCGTTGAAAAGAGGGTTCCCTATCCAGTAAGGTACGAAGTTCCAGTTAATGTTCCAGTTCCAGTAGAAGTTAAAGTTCCAGTGTCCGTGGACAGACCCGTCCCATATACAGTAGAAAAGAGAGTTCCATACCCAGTTCAAGTTCCAGTTGAAGTTAAGGTCCCAGTCCAGGTTGCAGCTCCAGCTCAACGTTTCGCCACTGTCCACTATTATCAACAATCGCCGGTCGCTTTAGGATATGAATCCAGTCAAGCTCTCATTGGCCAATCTGGTTACAAAGCTTTCTCATCTGGTTTGGCTCAAGGTTCCGGAAGTGCATTCTACAGCTCTATCCCATCATCTGGCAGTGCATTCTACAACTCTGTTCCATCATCTGGCAGTGCATTCTACAGCTCTACTCCAGCGTCTGGAAGTGCATTATTCAGCTCTACAGCTAGCCCAATCAGCTCATACAGCTCTACCGCTAGCCCAATAAGCACATACAGCTCAACTGCCAGCCCAGCTGGTTTCTTCGGCTCAAACGTCGTCCAAGATGGTTTCGCTGGTTCATCCGCGGCTCCATTCAGTTTCGGCCAACAATCTTTCTTCGGATCTTCGACACCAGCTCC
The DNA here is from genome assembly GCF_019925205.1 of Metopolophium dirhodum. Classification (NCBI taxonomy): domain Eukaryota; kingdom Metazoa; phylum Arthropoda; class Insecta; order Hemiptera; family Aphididae; genus Metopolophium; species Metopolophium dirhodum. Next base: position 32,025,824 of record NC_083562.1, read on the forward strand.
ATTCAACACTTTCTCCGCTGATTCAGCATCATCTGACGCATCATCTCTATTCAAGTCCGCTAGCATTGGATCTGAAAATCAAGAGGCAGTCGCCATTGGAGGTGCATCTTTGAAGTCACAGGAATTGAAAGCTGACAACTTTGACGTTATCAAGAAATAGATTGTCGAAAGCTTGAGTTTATCTGAAATGGAGTTTTCATTATTTTTTATGACCACTAAATAATGGAAAAATGTTCTATATATTTTTGTTTATAAATGCGTTCTTTTATTTAGCATATAAATAATTTTTAATTAATCATCTGTAATATTATAAAAATATAGTATTATTGATTCATTCATATATAGTTATGCTTGCTGTCTTTTATTCGCCTTTTATTAATTATGTGTATATACAATATACTTGAAATATAAATGGATGCATTTGTGGTTTATTATTTATAAATAAATAATATTACAATAAACTTAAATAATCTTAAAACAGATATAATTATAATTTACTAGTACAATAGTAACAGTTACTATAACAGCAGTATTGCTATAACAGTAACCACTAACCACCCTCAAAATGAAAGTTTGAACATTTTTTTCTTAATTAATAGATTGTTCAGTGTTCTTATAGATTTTCTAATAATTTATTTATTTCCTGTTTGTTTTTTTTTTTTACAGATTTTGAACCGGTATAAAGTCATCTGTTATATTTTGCTAAATTATAATAATTATAAATTTTATATATTATATACTTTTAGGTCCTAACAAATAAAAATCGAAACATAAAAATATTTATTTTTTCAATGGTTAAAATATCAAGTAGGTATGCATTAGCTGGTATGTCAGTATACTTGCCTATGAACTATAGCTTATATAGATATATATAATGATCTATATAATATGTATTAATATGTGCACTGTGGACTTTTCACCGAACGTTTTTATTATTTACTTGTTCTACGTAATAATATATACTGCGCTGACAACCATGGATGACATTTTGATCTATATATCAGTAATGCATTAATAGTTATAATATTTTAATGATATTTTGCACATCCGTCGAGTAAAATTCACAGAAATGCAATTTTACTAACGTCGATGTAATACTATTATTATTATTAATTCAATATTTAACCGACAGCTCTACTTGACCGATTAGTTGGAGTTGGAATATTTTGAACTCGAATTTAACAATCGTTGTTGCAGGTGCACTTTTGCGCACAGGGGCCAATACGCGATGACCATTTATGCTATAAAACAGTTGTATGGTGATGTATGGTAGTTTGGTATCACGAAGACTTGAATGTCTAAAATTATAAGTATACAAACATTAAAACGTAATTTTGAAGTTGTAGAAATCATAAAAATATATGTTTTTACTTAAGGGAAAAATAATTTTTTTTATTGTTGAAAAACGTAGTGATTGAGAAACTAATGTATTACTACCGTAGAACAATGGTACTACTCTACCTCCCACTACCCCCACGAAATATCTTCCTCCATGAAAATATATTTCTATACATATTATCTTCCTCTCCTCTCCGTGTTGTGTTGAAATGAATTCTCTAATGTGTAAACATTCAGCTTCGAGTATCTTGGAACTTTGTACACCCGTTGGTAATTTTTTGGCCAATTGATGACAAGTTTGTTTCATATAACATCATGAGCGGTCTTTGTTTAATGTTCGAATAAACCATACGTTTCTACAAGAAATGATAATAATGCGTCCACACTGGGTTCTAAGTCTATAACCTATCAATTATTACAAAAATATACCCATAATGGCATATTATAATATACAATCTTTACATAGGTTATTATGTTTTTTTCTAAATCGTATTAAACCTTATGAGTAGCCCACATAAGTAGGTACTGATGTTTTTAATTTGTTTTGCACTTTTGTCTCCTCCCCTAGTATTGAGCACGGATCCACCACTGTCATGAACTCATAAGGCACGCTTATTTAAAAAAATAAAAATAATAAATCAGACCAATTAATTGTATCATTAAATTATATACTATAAAGTAGGTACTTGACAATTTGTACATTTTTGGGTTTTGATACCTATTAAAACAAAAAGCTAAATAGTTTTGTCACATTATCTATGGGTAATGCGATTTTAATATTGGTAGTTTGAGCGAAGTAAAAATTTTTTTATTGCATTTTAAGGAGTTAGCCCTCCAGTAATAGTATTCGATTTCCGCCTATAGGTGTAATACTTGACAACATTAATTGTTCGTTAATCGCTTAGCCATCAATAATCAAATGATGTACAATATAGACCCATAGTTTGTGTGTTTTTTCATTTTTAAACGGATGTTTCAAATTTGTGTTTTAAACATGTTTAAAACAAGCTGTTCTAAACATAACAACCCTGCATAAGCCTAAGAATCAAAGATAAAAATAATAATAATCATTAATCGTTAATTGCTGAACATAGTGATTATTGGCAACTATACCTATATTCCTATATGTACCTATTACAAAACGTTTATTTAGATGCTTATCATTTATATCAGTATTCAACCGACTTTAGAAATAATTAGAATATTGACGTGTATTAGGTAGATTCAAAACGAGTATTTTCGTAAACTTTACCGATTTATATAGGTATAGGTATATTCTTTCATATAGCACATCACACGCTGAACTATTAGAGACATAACAATGTTTAAAAACAATGATTTTCTTAACAGTTTATACGAAAAAGATACTTTTCATAAAAAATAAACAGATATTTTTGTATACATAAGCGTCACCAAGGTTGTCGAGGGATACTTTAACTAAATGGAAGATTTTTTGTGGATAATTATATTATGTTGCCACCACGGAATTTTGACTCAGTGACACCCATGTTTGTACATCACAACTGGACATTCCTTTGGGTTTAGGTAGTAGGTACCTCCTAACCTAACCTTAATTGGCATCAAATATATAAGTATTTGAAAATATAGTAAACTATATAGAGTATAACCTTAAGTATACTTCGAATCTCGCATTAGATTTTTAAGCATAAGGTGAATGAATAAATAATTTTAAAAATTTTATACTTCGAAATAATTTGCAAATTTGCATTACTGATGATTTTCATAAAAATTAAAAATTAGAAAGATAAACAAAACCAATGTTGTCAAAAACTGATTTTGTGTAAAAATGTGCTTATTTTTTTGATTTTATTTATTTTTTTTATTTTAACCCCCATTAAAAAGTACCAAATAATAATTCCATTTTCTACCAGAATTTTGAATATCTAATTTTTACTGTTCCTAAAGGTTACGTAAGATGCACTAACACGAAACAAAAACAACATTGTAAATCCAATACAAAGTCAATAATATGCGAGTGTAATCATTATATTATATAGCCATTAAACGATGATATCTGTTTCAAGTGTGTAAATATAGATATTCTATACATCATAATTACATGTATGTATATTAAAATAAGTGACGCAAGCTTGTACGATACATACATTGCCGTATACATGCAACCATAAAGGTATATAATATTATGAACGTTCTATTCGCAAGAAATGTTACACTCTAAACAGTCTAAACAATATAATGGCGATAATATATTATTAAAGTGAAACTTAATAATACAAATTGTCGGGCTGTGTCGCGGTTCCTACTCTTTAAGGGCGTAATTCTGTTTCGGTCGTAACGATATTATTATTATGGTCACATATTATTATAATAATGTCTCTACTGCAGTCCTGCCTTGAAGAGACCGACCGGCGCACTCCCGTCGTGTATTATAACATACGACCGATCGGCGGCCGCCCAAGGTCTCTCGGCGACGACGGAAAATTAAATACAGGATGTTTCATCAAGCATACTCAACCCCCTTTTTTTTGATTTTTTTTCTCCGATAATGCGGTTATTAAATCTGATTTTGGCATTCTTAAATGTACTCGAAAACTTTATTTTCAAATTCTTGATAGTTTTTTGTACTATACCCAAGGAGTGTCCTGTGGTCCATCAAGAGACAATAACTTCTGTTTTTCCCAATGAGAACGCGCCTTTTGTACTGTAAATTATTTTGTCGACAATTATTCTGAAAATGTTGAAGTATCAGAACCAAAATTCGAACGAGTAGTTTTTGAGGTATTTAACTTTAGATACCTACCTTATATTTACTATAAGGATATTAATATAGATTCATGATAATTGCAGGGTATTGACTACTGACGATATGGGGCTATGGCTATTTGAAAATTTTAGTTATTGATATAAATCTTTCAGTAGGTATTTATAGTCTGAAAAAATGGTTCAAGTGTTATACTAGATACAATATCATGCCTATTTACTTTACATTTTTGTAAAACCATTAAGGACTATTATCCTTATTAGTATAAACATTTTAATAACTGAAAAATTAATCGTTCAAATTTTTAATTATAAGTAGGTAGGTAGGTACATACAAAAAATGATCCACTAAATAATTTTGCAGTTAAAAAAAGGTGGTTCGCGTTTGAAAAACAGTAATCTGTATTGCGACAGGACATTCCTTAAGTATAGTATAAAATATCTCAAATACGGTCTTTAAATATATTTGAAAATTCTGAAAATTAGAATTTTAATAAATGCATTATTAAAGAAAAAATCATGGTAAGTATATGCTTGATGAACCACCCTGTATATAATATATATTTTATATTATTATAGGTAATTGATGTAATTTTTGAAAAAAAATTTTAATTTACGGGAATTACTTACAAGAAAATCAAAACATGTCGTTTCATACTATAATATGATATTATACTGTTCGAGTATATGAAATAGCCAATAGCTAATAGCCATATCCAGGGTGTCTCTGAGGTTTTATTGATATTTTAATAACTAAAAAAGTAATGAGTATTTTTTTTCTAAATTTAAAAATGATCATAACTTGCTTAAAATTAAAATAACAATAAAAGCCTTCGGTCGCCCTAGATCAGGTGTTTTAAACCTGTGCGTCACCGATTATTATCAAGCGAGCCGCGTCTGTAATAGAAAAATTAAAATTTGCTTATTTTATTATTATCATTATTTTTAAGGAAACCGTTTGAATTGTTTTCAAAATCAGAAGACCCTTGGATCCAAAAAGGTTGAAAACAATTGACCTAGATAATAATCTTACCTTTACATTTTGTAATGGGTAAATTCACTTTAATTTTAAAAGCAACAGAGTAAAATTGGATAATTGTGAACGTCACTGAAGTCTAGTAGACACAGTTCAGTGGTGAACGTAACACATTGCTATGTTGTACGTTTGTAAGACGGAAACAACACATGCGGGTGTGGCGTCCTCTTACAGACTGATAACAGCAGTTACGTACGTTGAATATTAAGTTCTTAAAAGTTAAAAGTGACTAGGTATTTAAAATGTTTATAATTCATTATAAGAAACTATATATGTAGTCATGTATATAACTTCACATAACTTAACTCTTAACAACTTTACGAATTACGGGTACATAATAATATATTATGTCGAAAGATCGAAAAATCGAAATAAAAAGCACAAAATAAAAGACGATTCGTGTATTTTCTGTATTATATAAATATTATCGGTTAGCTATCGTTTCCATTGCGCCACGACAATTTGTTTACCATAAAAGCTAAGACAACTATAGTACCTTATAAAAATAATAAATTTCAAATTGCTATAACTCCGAAACTAAGTTTGACTACAAAATTCACATTTCACTGTCGTTTTAAGTAATTACTAAGCTACATATGGGTGTTATGCAAAATAAAGGTGCCTGGTAAAGTAACACTATACCTGCAATCTGTATCTATACCAAATTATGTATTATAATTTGTACAATTATACATTTATACATATTATATAACTAATGTTAGTTATACTACGTAATAGTAAATAACTAAATAAGTACCTACCTACCTACCTATAATACCTAATACTCTATAGGTGGGCACTTCAGATAATTAGCATACCTAGGTATATTAAAATTACCAAAAATTGAATATCGAAAAACATAAAATTTGTTTTTTGAGAAAATCAGGTGCACATATTTTTTTTATAATAATTCAGAAAATTTTTTTTTTTTTATTTATTAAAATATAATTACAATCTATACAACAGTTTAGTACAATAAGTAATTTTGATAAAGTATTTACATTTTACATATCGAGAATGACAGATTGGGGAGGGCACTCAGTAGTGCCACCCGACAGGTGCACAATGCACATATTATTGACATATTATATGTTTTTAGATGTTTTCCCACGCAGAAATGTTGCAATAGCCCATACCTGCAACTTAATTATTTAATAGAGACATTTTTAACGGTTAACAATATTTGAAATTTTTAAATTGTGCGATAAAATAATTAATACATGATTTGTATGATTGTAAACAATATTTTTCAATTTGACTAGAAAAAGCTAAGTTATTATTAGTTATTACAATAGGTACATTTATAAATTTAATTACCGTTAAGTTACTTATAAAATAAAATGTTAACTAATTACTATTTGTCAAGTTATAATGCTAAAATTAAAATAACTGTTTAACTTCTTATCCAGCTAATGGCCCCCTTTATGTATTAAGCGTAACTGTTTCTCTTATGGACTGTAGTTAGGCGATATGTTTAACAGTTATGTAGATACATCTATTTTTCATAATATATTGTAACCCATTATGGTAAACGTTTTTTTAGGGTGTGTGAAGAAAACCTACAAATATTTTTATGCCTGCAGTTATTTAAAAACTTTTAGGCGCCACTTTGACATACTTATTATACAGAGCTATATGACCTATCCATATGACTATATCGATTGGAAATTGAATACCAGTAATACTGCAGATTGTACTTTGGAAGGGTATAAACATTTTAAAAATTCCCGCTTTTGAGTAAATCACGAAAATCAAAAAAAGAAAAGAAAATTGCAGTTTAATTTCCATCAGGATTTAACAATGCTTAACAGCTAGTGTACGTAATACCGTTTATCATAAATACTATTTATAATCAATAGTAATTCGTACTACGTACCTACCTTACCAACCATTGAACCATATTTTAATAAGTCCACGGATTCTCTAATATAATAATAATAATAATTTGTTTCAGCAGTTATTACTATTTGTTATTTATAATCATCTATTGCTTATTAATTATTTTAATTAATTTTGCAATGAATTTCAGATATGGCGGTATCAGCATGAGTGATTAGTCAATGAAGTTATTAGGTATTTAGTATCTGCAGTACCAATATATAGTTCAAATTTCAGGAATCACATACATCGGGTTGGTGCTTATTTAGTACAATAAAAAAAAATTGCATTTACATTTTAAATCAATAATCATGTATGATGTACCTATAGGTGCAATTAGAGAGGTCTGGGGGGGGGGGGGGTAAGCCCCTAGTTTTATCCGTAACCCCTTCCAAAGTTTTTTTCATTATATTTCCGTTTGAAATATAAAATTTATCCATGTACGATTAAAAAATATGAATACTGATTACAGGGTCATGTAATTATTATTATGACAAAACATTTTCAGAACTCTGTATTATAGGTATAATAGTATATAGTTTATATACATATAAAATAATGTTAAAATATTGATAGAGGTAGCTATTATTAGTTATTACACAACCAATGTATAAAACACAATCTTTTAAACATGGTAAATATATCTATGTAAAAATAGATTGCGATGGTTCGGATTTTTGGGGTGGTAATTTTGAGTCTGGGGTCGCAAAAGTCCACCTAGTTGTGCGTAACTATTCTCGACACTCCAGAAAATAAATTATTATACATAAACGTTAACTATTTTTCTAATACTTGCTATTACGAAACTCAGTTGACTGATCAATTATTGTTATTAAATTAATATTTTTCGATTTCCATTGGTCTTTACTAAGTACCCTCTAGATACTTATATTATAGGTATTATTATTTCACATTTTCATCATCGTTAAGTATTAACTCGTTAAAATACGTAAAAAAAATCAAATTTGCGCACGGTAGTAAAGTACAAGATTGTGCTATGTGCGCATGTGTATAAACGTAAATTGCAAACTTTGGAAGGATATAACTTCCACAATAATTATTTCCGCAATTTTTTTTTTGCACCATCGTACTTAACTCGTTGAAATACGAATGTTTCAAAAAAAAAATCCATCAAAAAATGTTGGGTACCTAGCTAAAGAGAATTTGTTCCCAAACTTTGAAAAGTAGAAACAAAAATAATAATACACGATTTTTATAAGAAAAAAACCATGTTACAAACAAAAATAAAAGAATTTTTTTAAATGTAGCAATGTACTATAATTAAGTGTACCTATACTTTACTTTTTAATAATAGGTTATATTGAATATAAATTATAATAGGTTAGGTACACGGGTACTGGGTACATCGTGCATAATATAGTTAGAATGACTATCGTAGTATTGCGATTCAAGTACAATATAAATTTAAAATTATACAACGCATACTGTTTTATAATAATTGCTGGTGTTATTGTTATGACTTATCACCCATCGGCTAATATGGCCCATTTTTCCTGGTCCCTTGGACGTCGTTATAAACGAACAAACGATTCCTACTGACCTACTGTATATTATAATACCTACTGTACATTATTATTATTATCATTGACATCGTGTTAAATTGTGCAGCGCACCGGCAGATGTCGCGGCACGCCCGCCGATACCGTGCAAGCCGCCGGACTGCCGGAGAGAAACAGGTCTGACAATCGATTCGCGAAGGCCTCTCGCGCCGACCGACGAAATTTTTTTATTTTCCACGTCCTCCTGGAAATCCACTTATCAGCGGCGGCGGCAGTTTGGCAACGTATTGCACTATTTTTTACATTTTACAGTCGGTTCTCGGGTGTTGCTCCTCACTTGCTGCAGTAATTAATATTAGCCTATAGTCGGCGGCGATAATATTGTTTCGTCCAGCAGGCCGCCCCCGCATCGGCCTGTCGAGAGTCTCGAGAATATTACTATAGAAATCTTTATTGGCGTATTTATTATTGTTTACGTTTTGCCAAGACTTGACGCAAAAGACCCGAAACGCAGCTCGTGGTAGGTACACGCATACACCGGCCCCGGAAATCGGGCAAAATCCTTTAGTAATATATTATTATTATTATTATTATTGTATCGTGATGATTTTTAGGTTTTCACAGTCTCGCGAAAACTCAAATCTGACGCCGTGGCGGCCGACGGTCGACACTGAAAACGTTTCTCCGACGACGGACCAGAGGGACGACGGCACGACGCACGCGCGCACCGCTCCGCACCGCACCGCAACGCTCCGTACCACACCACACCACAACGCACGCACGCACGCACGGCGGCACAGTAGCGCACGGAGTACGGACACACACGAGTACAACACGACACACCACACCACACACAGCCCGAGTGCCCGACAGCCGTCCGTCCGCCGCAGTCGGTGAATTCGCTCGCAAACGTCTGATCGTGCCGACCGTTACGCCGGACGAAAGATGCTCATCAAAGAGTTGTGAGTATTGAAAACTTTTCATCGCTGCGTTGATCTTAAACGGCCCGAAAAAGGTAGTGCACACGCGAGCGATTTTGGGTCGACGGTCGATCGTTTTTCCAAAATCGTCTGGATCTGCCCCGTTCCCCGGTCGCCGTCGTCATTTCGGCGTGATTGTCGCGTCGCAAACGCACACGCGCACGATTTCTTCCGGTTCACGGTTAACCGGTCGCGAACCCGTGTCGTAGACGTCCGACGGCGACGAACCCTCGTATTGTAATCGTTTCTATGATGGAATTACCCCGTTTGCTTGATGGGTTTTCGTGATTTTTATCTCGTCTGACGACGACCCTCTTAACGAACGGGGCGTTTGGTCGCTTGTCCCAGACACCACCGCCTTTCACACCGCCACTTCTTAGTTCTTAGTCACGCCACTATTGCTCTGTTTGTGCTAGGTTAGAGATTGGTAGAGATTGGAAGAAATTTTCATCGACCGTTATCATGATTTATCGTATTTTTTAATTGCAAATTGAGCGATAAGCACCACCCATTCGTCGTTTAATTGCCTAGATAAGTTCTTGATTATAAGATAAATATTTGATTTCACAGTTTCAAATACTATGGGTTCACTTTAACATGCCATAATCAATTTTTTTTTAAATTAATATTATGTACCATCCTACCCTTAAGTGTCTGCAATGGGTGGCTTCTTATCTCCTGTTCACTCAAGCCATGTATAATCGCATACGCCATCACATACGCTTATTGTAAAATAATAATTACAGATCGTGTATTTAAATAATAAATGTTAAAACATATATATATATATTATGTACTTACACTCTACAGCGCCAATATGTAGACTTTTAGTTTGGTTAAATTATTTTCTGTTCCCAAAAATCATGACAAATAACATTATTTTTTTTAAAGTAATTTTGATATTTTAAGACATCACCTACGTGCAAAAAGATAATACATGTCATCTCATATTTTTTAATTGTCTTGTTAATAAAGTACAGTGTCAACTGTCAACCCATATTTAATACATTTTGATTAATCAAAACGACCGCACTATGAATTATTTTTTTTTAATCAATATATTTAGGTATGTAGGTATTTTACCACACAAACGAATCTATAAATGAGTAATAGGTAGCTCAATATTTTGTATTTTACCTATCTGCAAATTATCACAAACAAATAGGTATGTTTTGTTTCAATCATTTCAGTTAATCGTTGATTTATTATTAACCATTGTGGCATTGTATGATCCATGATAAATTGATTATTCATAAAATCTTTTTATGAAAATCGTGACTAGACAATATTACATGGTTTTTTTTATTGTTATTTGAATCATTTAATTTATCTTTTGTAATTTTATTCAAATTAATTAATGTAAATTATTTTCCAATTTCAATACTACCTAGGTACAACTATTTCCAATTTAAAAATGGTAAAAAAAAAGATTTTTTATGTCTTCTGTATAAAACCCATATTGAATCAACTTAAGTTCATTTTTATACTACCTAATAACACCTAAACAAAATTGTATTCTAAGCACTTATTTAATGTCTACTAGTTTAATGACACAATAAGTATTAAGTAGGTATATTGACTTATTCTACTTATACATATTACTAATGAAAATAAACGTTATTTGTTGCAGCCGTGTAGTGCTACCCCTAACAGTTGAAGAGGTTTGTACCCATATTTCTTTTCCGAAAATTAATTTTACTAAAGCAAATTATTAATTATCATACCATACACGTATTACAGTTACACTTATTATTCTCCCTTTATACAGTCTTATTTAATGTTATGTTTTTGTCTTTAGTATCAAATTGCCCAGCTGTACTCTGTAGCGGAAGCCAGTAAAAACGAAACTGGCGGTGGAGAAGGTATTGAAGTATTGAAAAATGAACCATTTACTAATTATCCCCTTTTGGGTGGAAAATATTCAGAAGGGCAGTATACTTATAAAATTTATCACTTGGCCAGGTAATTATTACATTAACTTATATTAATTATTATAATTTATATGCAAGGTGAACTGATGAATGATGATATTTTTTTGATATCAACGTACTTATAGATACTAATGTTGGTAAAATTAGATGGTCCGCCCTGTATATAATATAATTTATTTAAGACATATTTATTTTATATATTCGCATACCTATAATATTTACAAAAAAAACCTGTATAAATATTTCAGGATTTTACAGATTACCTTGTCTATAAATATATATATATGCCTAAGCTAGTTTTTGAATTCTTTCAAAAATGAAACAAGTAGGTATATTGTACAGATGGTTTATTAGCTCAACGTATTATCAAGTTTTTGTTTAACATTGGATGTAATATGACATTGGATGACATGTTTTTGAAGGCCACTAAACTAGTATCGAGTAAAAATTTATTAAAATATTTCACGTTATTCCAGCCTTGGTGTATACAATGTTTCAACTTCATGTTAAAACTGTTTGAATTAATAAATAAAACTAATAAAATATATTTCAATAAATAACAAGTTAATATTATCTACCATATTTATTTAGTCTGTATTACATAATTGATTTACATAATTGATTTACCTAATATGAAATGTAATAATAGTTGTTATAAAGCAAAACAAGTACTACAACACTACCAGTCTTTAAATAGGTATAATTTTTTAACCATAGTGAAATTCAATTTTTTAAAAGCCGGACAGGATTTTGAACACTCATACTGTTTATATCAAGTGTAAAGGCAACAATGGATCTTATCACTCAAAAAACATTTCTTAATGTTATTAAAACCTAGTTTACTAATAATTCATCAAAGATCTACTAAAAAAGTATTGTACCTTGACCTATATTATCCAACAATCTTATTTTATATAAAAAGCCTACAATTTATTTAAGAAACTTTTTTTGTGACTTAATTTGTTTCTATCATAAGTATATTTATGATAGCTAATTTTTAATTTAAACTAGTATTATAAATGTACATTAAATCAATTTCACTAAGTATACTTTTTTAGATTAAATTCTTTACTTTTATAATATAAATAATGTTAAGAATTGAATCTGAAAAAGTGATTTGTGCTATAAAAAAAATAAATGTTATATTATTTACATTGATCAGCATAAATATTAAATCCCTTTTCAGCTGCTGCATGAGGGCGAACTGTGTATGCATTATTTCTCCTCATCAGTGGCGTTAGGTTAGTTGAGGAAGGGCCATGGATAGATGCCCCCTTTGCATTTTTTATTGGTGATGTTTTAATCGCGGTTATAGCTTATATACTTAATAAAATAATATAGTATTTAAATATCCCCCCTTGATGACGCTACTGCTCCTCATAAATAATGCCTTGTAGGTTTAAACAAACTACAGATAAGTAAATAAAGATAATTGGCCTGTTATCACAAGATAATAATATTGAACATCAACAATCTTTTTTCAAGTACAAAATATTCACAACTTATCTCCGTCAGCAAATGAGAACAAATTGGATATCATATATTATGTTAAATCAACGGGTTGATAACTGACAACTTCAAAGTCTATCTCCCTTCGTTACAATTTTTTTTTTATATATTAATTAGATTAAAAATATAGTTATATAGTTAGTTAAATAGGAAAAATATATTCGTAAATCTGTATCAAAAAAGTTTGGCCAACCCTGTTATTTATCAACTGTCTGTGTGATGAGTGTAACATTATGGTAAAAGTATTAAACTAATACTATAATTATTTATGAACACTTACCACAATAAATTGTGTATATTTACATTTTTATAGATTATTTTTTATGTTATTTAAATGCATACTTCAAAACATTTCTGGTTCACTATAACTTATTCATGTTCTTGAAATACAATTAATTAACAATAACATTTCATAATAATTAAATATTTAATTATTGATAATTATAAAGAGTTTGTAATTTGGTGCATTACTATCATGTCATGAAATTATATTAATTTAACTTGGTTGTGCAATTTTGGGCAGTTACTACTTGCTATCAATTAATAACATACCCAACAGGTTTTGAAGAAGGTCATTTTCCACAAATATATTATTGATGACTATTATAGAAAACTTTCTTCCTGGTTCCTAAATACCATTTTGAGTTTTAATATCTAACAATCAATAAGAATATTATATAATAATATGACGTATTCTGCAACTAAATAATCATAACATTTAAGTTTTTTCACCTAACTAATAACATATAATTAAACATTTAATAAATGTTATTACACATAATACCAATATCCATCTAAATAAATTGTGTGTTGGGTATATTTATAACTTCTAAGTTCAATAACTTAAAATTTATTTTTATGAGATAGTCAATTTTTAGCCAGATTAACTAAAATTCATTAAACTGTTCTTAACTATGAATTTTCAAATATTAAACAAAAATTATAGAAGCTATAGTTAGTTAATCATATTGTAAATGCATAAATCTATGAATATCTTTAGGTTAAATTATAGATATAAAAAAATATCCTGAACCTAAACAGATTTTTCAATTTAACTAAAATTAATAATACATTTTTCTGTGTTTATTAAATTACAAATTTAATTTTATGGGTACCTACTGATTTTTAAAATTATAAAAATTAAATTAAATTTAGATTTACAATATATAATAAGTCTATATGTATAAAATATTTTGCTTAATAATTTTGAAGTAGTAGTATTAGTTGTAAATGGATTTAAAATTTGTAAAAATTAGTATATATCTAGACTATTTATGGATTACAAATTATATTTTAAATTTAAACTAAGTAAAATTAAGATCAAGATATTTCCAATTTTACTCAATATTTTATTATGTTTCAGCAAAGTACCTGGAATGATAAAACTTTTGGCACCTAAAGGAGCTTTAGAAGTTCACGAAGAAGCATGGAATGCTTACCCTTACTGCCGAACCGTGATTACAGTAAGTAATTTTTATAACTGTAACTTACATACATAATATCTTAATTATTTTATCTGTAAATGTATGTAATTATATAATTTATATTGGATAGTTAAAATCTTTTTATAAATAAATACTAATGTCTTTTTTTTCCAAAAAACAAAGTCAAAAAAAAATTATGAAATTCTGTCATTATTTGGGCTGAAGCATATATTCAGTAGGTACTATTAATAAAATGTTTTATACACGTATTATTAACAAGAAATAATTTGTAATGCTACTTCTTTGTAACATAACATGACATGTTTATTCAAGAGTTCTCAAGAGTTAGACAGTTAAAAAATAATATTTTATATCAATTAAGTTGATTTATTTAGTGTAGGTCTATATATTATTATAAAAGATATTTCGATTTCTATACTACAAATTATTATATTAATATTTATTATAGTGAACTGTAAAATATTATTCATTATGTCTAAATTAGTTTTTATCTGTTCTCCATTTTGAAAATGGTCATATAGAATTGTTGCATTTTTTTATTAGAATTTTAAAATTATTGTTTTTCTATTGCTTACACAATAACTTATAATAAAAAAAGTTCATTGTACATTTTTTTCTATGTATACATGGGATCTTTTTGATATTTCCATTCAATTATCTATTTCTGTAGCAATGTGTAATTTAAAAGTCAAATATTATTTTTGTAGAACCCAAACTATATGAAAGAAAAATTTATGATAACTATAGAATCATTTCACTATGCTGATCGAGGAACCCAAAATAATGTAAGTGAAAGAAACGAGGTTTTTGAGATTATAGCTATTATGCTCGCTATAATATATTATGCAAGGGATTTTTGTTTTACGTATCAACTACTGGGTGCTGATGTCATTTCTTCTGCTTGAAAACATTACAATTGACCAAAATAATCTATTACCTACATAATTTTCCAATGTTTGATAATAATCTAATTAATATATATATAATACATACAATTAATAACATGTGCCTTAATATATATTTTTAAATAAAGTGTATTATAATTGCTTTTGTTTGGTGGTTTTGCTTGTACGTACAGAATCCAAATTATATGAAAGAAAATTTCAGTATAGTCATTGAGTCGTATCATATTGCTGATAGAGGTACACAAGAAAACGTAAGTGATGTGGTCCTTAAAATGTATTGACACATAATACAAAGTATTGTTATATTTATGACCTCAGAAATCTACACTGTTGTAAAATGCTTAAACACGGTTTTATTATTTTAATTTGAAATTGGATCTTGTATTGTTATTCAGCAATTATTATTTATCTTCTTGCTAATGATTATCATTTATTTATAGTCCTGTATAACATAATTTATTGTTATTTTATGTAGATGATTCATGTCTTAAATTGTATTTTATGCTTAATTTAACAAAATGTGGCTAGAGTCTCAATTTTAAAACACTAATACTGTATGTAATGTACACAAACAATATACTATTACTAATTTATTGTTTTACTACAGCATTTTACTTTTACATTTTTAATAAACCATGAAACTATTTTACCTTATCACTAGTCAAAATATATTATATGAAAAATTTTCAAATTATAAATTTCTTGAGTATTAAGCTATTCGATGTTATCTAATCATAAAAACGTATTAGATTATATTAATACATTAACAATCTTACTTCTGTTTTTTTATAATAATTAATTTTTGAGACTTATTATTAATTACTAATTTGCATGATGTGATATTCTTAATCTAACATTATATTAGTGTATACGCTATGGGTATATTATTCAGCTTATTAAATAATTTGTTGCATTTCTCATTTCTCATTTTAATTATTATTTCTAACACTTATTTATTATTAAAATAGGTTCATGAATTATCTCCTGAAAAACTAAAACAGAGAGAGGTACAAATCATTGATATTGGTAATGATTGTATTTCATCTTCAGATTACAAAGAAGATGAAGATCCTAAAAAATTTAAAAGCCAAAAATGTGGACGAGGTCCTCTCCATGGAAATTGGATTGAAACAGTATGATTATTTATCATTATTGTAACACATTATGAGCATTTTTGTTATAACCAAACTTGAATACAATGTACTCTACTCAACTACTGTTGTCTACTGTTTTAGGCAAGCCCAGTTATGACTTGCTATAAATTGGTATCTGCAGACTTCAAATGGTTTGGACTGCAGAACCGAGTAGAAAACTTAATTCAAAAATCAGAACGTCGTCTGTTCACTAACTTCCATAGGTATGTTGTCTATCATCAGTTAATTAATAATTTACAATTAATATTCTAATGTTTACTATTAATGTAATTTTAATTAATGGTTTGAATAAACTTTAAACAATTTTACAGACAAGTATTTTGTTGGATGGATCGTTGGCATGGGCTAACGCTGCAAGATATTCGTGAAATTGAAGAAAAAACTCGAGAAGTATTAGACAGGGTACGTTGGCTTACAAGTAAATAGTTGACAACATTAATAATTTATCAATTTATTTGCAGCAACGGAATGAAGGAACTGTTAGGGGAATGAAAGCAGATGCCGATTAAAACATTTTTGAAACTTTAATAAACCAATCCAAATGCCTGAAATCGTCTTGAAAATGAAAATTAAGCCATATTTATTCTAACACCAACCAAATTGAATAAAAACAAAATAATACCAGATCTAGTAATTTTTATCACTTAGTCTAATTTTAATTAAAATTTTACAAATTATATTATACATTTTATTCTAAAACAACAATCTTACTATAAATATATTCAAAAATTGTCACAATATTTCTTAGTGAAATTAGCTCGTTTTAAAAATACTGCAGTTTATAGGTACTTACCAATATTTGTTTTTAAAATTGTTTATTAATTTTAGATAATTTATTGATTTATAGAAAGCCAAGTCATTCCACTTTCTATTTATTTTGTTATCCGTTCTTCCTCTTATGTTTTTACTTAATAATTGGTATATGGATTCACATTTGTTGTGGGTATTCATGGTGATTGTATACAAGTAATCATAGTCAAAATCGGTTTTCTAGTTATCAAAATGATTATTAATTATCTTAACAAATTTACATTTGTTAAACAAAAAAAAAAAAAAATGTTGCAAAATTCGGAGATTTAAACTTTAATTAGGTTTTAATTTTATGGTTACCATGTTTAAAAATATATTTAAGCAATACACGTATTCGTGTACAAACAATATTGTAATACCCATTTCGATTTTAAAAATTTTCAATATTAATAGTTAATTCACTAAAATGTTTAGAAAACTTGACAATAATAGCATTACATAAATGCGTTAATTATTTCAAAATGTATTAAATAATAATTGTTGAAAATTAGACTAGTGAATTTCCATGTCATTGAAGTACAAATTGCAGTGATGTAGAGTGTATACTGATTTTGTCAATAGTGCAAACTAGATTTGTACGTATTTTACTATTCATTGGCAATAGTATAATGTTATAACAAATAGTCTTTTCCCCAATTGGAAATTAACTTTAATAAACTAGTGTAAAATAAAAATCGTTAAAATTTTTTATCTGAGAATACTCGTAATACATTATTTTGACACGTTATTTATTTCACCAAATATTACCAAAATGTATTACAAGTAAATTTCAGTTGTATATTGTATAATTATTCATAATAGTTTCTCTATATTGTAATATTACCATTTAAGTTGCATTTATATGTCTTTGTATTCACAATTTTGATAGACGTGAAGTTTGCATATAATATATTTGTTTTTCTTGCAAAGTAATCGTATTTCATAAATTATAAATGTAAATAGCCATTAATGAAATGTGAGTTGCTTATGAGTTATGACACATTTTATTGATAATAAATTTGGAAACAAAAAATTATTCTATGACTATTTTCTATAGGACTGTAGTTCATTCAATATATTATTATTAAACACTGTTGTTGATCGTTTTAAAGTCTAAATTTGTTCAAATTTCTATTTGAGATCTGTGAAAATGTAAAATGTAAAATATATATATCTTGAATAATTATATGAATATTAAACATACAAATATTATATTAAATCAAAAGTTTTCAATCTAAATACATATACACACAGAAACACACATTAGTAATTTATACATTGATAATCTTATTATTACATTATAATAATATGTTATTAAAGTGTTCTACATTTCTTTATAATATATAGATAATACGTTATGTATACATTGTACTCATTGTAGTAGCTTATATTTGAAAACATAAAATTAAAAGTTTAAGTGTCAGACAAACTATTATATAATAATAATAATAATAATAATATATCGTCGTTGATACAAAAAAACCTCTGATGTGCTAAAATCCAATTGAGGACACATAAGAAAACATTAAAAAAGAATGTCTGACCTACAGAAACAAATTTTAAAATTAGGTATATAAATTTTATGTTAAAAACAATTGGAGTTAAAATTCAATATTTGTGGAAATATTGTATAAATTGTTAATGTTTTGTCACTTTTGGATATTTTATTAATTGTTTTTTTTCAAGCTTACGTAGGAGGTTTTTTGAACAA
This sequence comes from Metopolophium dirhodum, assembly GCF_019925205.1. Classification (NCBI taxonomy): domain Eukaryota; kingdom Metazoa; phylum Arthropoda; class Insecta; order Hemiptera; family Aphididae; genus Metopolophium; species Metopolophium dirhodum. The sequence continues at coordinate 32,044,762 of NC_083562.1, forward strand.
TAATATGTCATTATAAATGTTTAATCATATAGGAGGTATTTCATAAGGTGTGTTTTATAGTAGGCTCAGACATGTATAATATATGTAATGTATTATTTTACATTAATTATACAATGAAGATATGCGAATAGAAGGTATTATCTAATTTTTTTTCTGAATTTTGGAGATACCAAACTTCAAAATTATAAATTTGGCACATGGAAGGTTTTTTTGTGTGAAAATTGATATTGTATATTTCATTGATTTAGTTCTTTGATTAGTAATGAACAGCGTAATATGTAAGTGATCATTTTTAAAACAAGTTAAATTGTTCACAACTAATAACACTTATAAGTTTTTATTAATTACATATAATATAATGTTATTATTATTTATCTAATAATTTGATCGAAAAAGAATGAACTATAATTATTATATTATTATATGTTAGGATAATATACTTTACGTTTTATTATAAGTGTGTTCTGCGGTTATATTAGTTAGACATTATTAAATAACTCATTACAATGTTTTTAGGCAATAAAAATTGGTTATTTAAATATTTAAACTCTGCTGTGTTAGTTTAAAGACAAAATTATAATATAATATATATACTTGAATACCTGTGGCACTGTAGCAGCATAATTCAAAAATGTATGTTTCATGAATCATGATAGTTACAACAGATTCTCAAAGGAAAAAAAAATTAAAATAGCAATTTACTTAGCTGTGCATACGCAGTATACAAATACGTAATACCTCAACCTTAATAAAATGCAGATAATAAATCTTTGAACTTTGAATGGCCATCATACCTTAATTCATAGGTATATTTCAAAATAATAAACGATTGAACTTGAAAAATCATATTAACTTTAATACCAATGTTGTTAATCATAATTCATGTTGATCTATTTATAGGATTATGAAATTTTCGATTATTATTAGTTTTAATTTTATTAAGGTCGATAAAACAATTTTTGCTGGGTCAAAAAAACTTGAAAAAGTAATAAAAGGTTCCTCGTCTGTTTTTGTTTGTGGAAATTAAAAAAAAAAGTTGATTCACTCACGAAAATTAGCAAATTATTTTGAATTAAATATTCATAAAAAAAATTGTTTTTATATCTATATTTTGAAAATGTATAAAAGATTCCTCATAAGTTTGTTTACCTTAATCAAACAAAAATGTCGAACGGAAAATCAAATTAAATTTTTTTGAGCGTTTGAAGTTCATATTTTTACAACATTGGATATAGGTTTTCACTCGATTTAGCAATTTTCTTATTTTGCTGTAATTCAAAAACGAATAACCTTAGATACTTGAAACTTACACTATTTGTTTATTTTATAATTTTCTTTACATCATAACATTTTCAAAATTGTTTGAGCTGCTTATACATTAGTTTTTTTCTATAAATTGCGTATAAAATTGTATTTGTTTGTTCGAAAAGATTGAAAATTTAATACAAGATCCCTCACACATTATTACAATATCACTTAAAAAAATATTCAAAATACATAGGCAAGGTTATAAGGGCATAAGCATTTAAAGTTCAAATTTGGACGAAATCACATATTTAACCATGAATTACGATTTTAGTTATTTTGTTGTAATTTAAAAATATTATTCGTGAGTAGGTACTTGAAACTTTTGTATTAGATTATTTTATTTTATACACAATGTAATTTTTTCGACAAAAATGAATTTAACCTACTAGTTGATATAATAATGCCTAATAGTATAATAAATTCTTTAATCACAATAGTATAAAATATACTTATACTTATAGTAATATTATAGGCTGACAATCGCTAGGAATTGTTTTTCGTACCTATACTATGATTACAATGATTTTATCTCATATTGCCATAGAATTCAAATTTAACACATCTATTACAGTATATAACTCTAGGCAGTCTAGACTTCAATGGCTAATGTACAGCACTACAGCAGAGCGTTACCCACTTTCCTGTTTTTTTCGAAATTCATAATGTTGAAAATAAAATTTGTGTGGCCAAAAGGTGGTGTGGGGTGCAGAGCCACACACGAGTCGGTGGTTATAAAATATTCTTATCCCCTACCATTTCCCTACCCTTACCAAATTCCCAATATCGCGTCTTCCTAGTATACCAGTCCTATACCTATAGATAATTTAGGAATAGGCTCATAATTAGGTATACCGATAAAGGCAGACGGCAGTGTTAGGTATAGTTCTATCGATGATTAATGTAAAAATGGCCAATGTATCTATGTGGCTATGGATTAAGTTATTTATTATGCATCAGAGACATATTGGAAGTTCCGGCGTTCTGGTAACAAAATTCGGCCGTAAAAACATGCCTTAGTACTTCGCATTTTTTTCAACTCTCGTTAGTCTGCGTGTCATATTTTCTAATTGAAATTTTTAGAATAGACATTAAAAAAAGATATCAGAAATCTGACTCTAAGTAATTTGCAAATTTTCGTGATTTTGACGAATTTTGTCAAAATTATACTTTAGATACTCATAAAAAGATGTGGGTTTACACTAATTTTTTTTTAATTTTCATTAATAACAACTAATGAGAAACCTTGTATTAATTTTTCGAGGTTTTTGGCAGATCGAAAACTTTTTTATCGACAATAATGTTAAAAACAAACTAATAAAAGTCGAAATTTCCTTGTAGCTCAAAAACAGCCAAATTATTTTGATGGTGTACCTATAGAAAATTCCAATATAAACATTCAGTGAAAACTTTATATATCTACGGTAATTTTTTTTAAAGTTACATCAAAATTGTAAATCAATTTTGTCCTAAACTGGCATTGCGTTCCAGCAGAATATATTAATATTGTTAAAATATTAACTATATTAACAATTATTCTCGCAAGAAATGAAAGCATCTGCTACGAATAATATAATCAGATAATCTATGGAATATGATGATTCGACTAACAAAGGTCTGCAATTTAATTTGATAGACGATAATACACACATTGAAAAAATTGAGGATAAGTTTGTTATATATTATCGAGTTGGTTTACGCCAGTTGGAACTTAGTGTCTGGGCTAATGGGGATTCTATGTTGCAAAAGTAATATTAACTCTCGTCAACACAGGAATTAATACTTTTTTGTGTCAAACTTTCAGGTGGAGTACGAAGCTTTTAGCAGGATTTTTTTTCTAGTATTACACATAAACTAACACAACGACACTAACAAACTGCAAGAGTTTGATGATGACTCATTAGAAATATAAAACTTTCAGCGTAAAATCAATATTTTCCAAATTTGCCGCATAAAATGATTTTGAACCGTCAAAATAACATAGGTAATAAAAAAATATTTTTATTTAAAAATTAAGTAGGTACCTACCTAATAAAAATATTTGGATCAAATGTATTTATTATAGTATATTAATTTATTTTATTTGTGACTATAAATTATTACATATTGGTTTTTTATTACCATGGCAAAATAAATACATAAAATATTTACATAATGTTATATTATATTATATTAACATAAACATATTTTTGGGCTGGGTACAGATATTTTTATTTTCTAACCGATTTTACGTAACATTTTGTTTATCACCATAGAAACGAATAAAATGAAAAAATTATAGGTATGTATACATTTAATGGTTACTTAATACTAATATATATTTATTTATATATATTTATATATTAATATATATTTATGATTCATACATTTTCTTCGATATGGAAAATATCGAGTAAGCGTGCTACGTTTGTCTTTAACTTATAAGGTATACACTATACATATAAAAATTACAAGATTTATTGACAAAATTTACCTAACTTGCGTGTACCTATGGGTTCAAATAGTGTAAAGTTTATGTAAAGTTTTTATTTTATTTTCATACATGATACACGTAACTGCCAATGCCCTTTTAACGTAGATAATAAGTATTATGTATACCTACATAATGACATATCATTAAATAAAATCATAGGTATATTATAATATTATACGTTATATTAGTTACCTATCTATTATCCATAGATATGAACACTATAGTATTCATTTAAGTTATCAATTATAATAATGTTGTGTTTCAAACCTAAGTTCCTAACCTGTATCAAACCTAATCTACATAATTTAGTTTTTTTTTTATTTATATATAGATTATTAGGTATATATTCATATGAAAATGTTTAGATTGTACAGTTTGTTTTTTTACATAGGTACCTACGCGTCAAATTACAATAATGATTAAATAATAATATGGATAATTATAGCATTATAGTATTTATTTAATAGATATTGTGTTCAACAATCGACTTCCTATATTATTTTCTAAGTAAATCGGTACAGCAATATATTTTATACTAATCAAACCCAATTATTAACTTATTTTAGCTATTTAATTTCTCATGCCTAATAAATAGTTCAAAATATTTTTAAAATTATACCATTATGTACATATTTATACAAACATTTAATGAAAATATCAAGTCTACAATTAATTATTTTGAATTGCAACAAAATAAGAAAATTGAGTTCGGGGAATATTTTTTTTACTCCCCAAAGTACTGCAAATTATATTCACTTTTTTACCAGAAAAGATTCTAAAGTTAAAAAACGAAGCATTTTTCTTAAGTAATAAGTGTCTCCATAGTCCAGACACAAAAAATAACTCGCATTATAAATTGTAAAATCAATAGGTACCTATACATGCTCCGCTATGAATCTAAAATAGGGGTGACCGGGTGAGTAAGTACGCTTGGGCTTGGTGAATCACACTTTATACCTTAAAATGCCTAATTAAACATTAATAATACCTATAGTAAATGCAATGTTTTCGAAAAAAAATGAATCACCCTACCATAATAGGTAAGTACTATATTAGTGAAATAAATTACTTATGGCAATATAAATATAGTAATATAAAAGATTGAGGCTGTCAGACTAGGTTTAGAATCGTTTTTCGTGTGCAATGATTGAATGATGTATCACAATATAAGCCACATAGGTATTGAATTCAAATTTAATACATTCATTACAGTGACTTACCCGTCTCACCTACTGGTTTACACTAGAGCGGTAAATGCCCACTTGCCTACCTTTTAGGTACCTACCTATTAAAAATATAATTAAATAAATGTCTGTTGATATAGATAGGTATACCCGTGGCATGTAGTTTGTACCTAATACTTATACAATTATTATATTATATAATATTAAAATATTGTATTTGAACGATTTGTTGTTCGGAAAGTTACACACGCAATACCAAATTGTATAATACACATATAATAAGTAATAACATATTATATTATACCGAATCTTTGACATAATAATATTATACCTACCTACACGCATATAATTTATCAGTTTTTTTCTTGGAACAAATCCATCTTATAATTGTCACAAAATGATGGTATAGTAGTTACTAAATAGTAGTGAATTGTAAATACAGTATAGTACACCCCTACTATACCTAACAGATGGTTGAATGTTTTATTATTGTATGTTGTTTTCTAACTATAGACATTATAATATATTATAATATGGCACGAGCACACTTTGTAGTTGGAAAACGTTTAATTTCAAAATTAAATATATTGTTAACAATATTATATTATGCTATAAAATAATTGGCGATCAAGCTACAAAATATGTAAATAATATTTCGTAGAAAACCTTCAAAGCTTAAGAGTTATGATAGACATAATATTTTTAAAAGAAGGAATTGTGAGTAAATACTCATTTAGTTGGCTGCTACCACCGAAAAGTATTTTAGTAACATATAATAACTTTAAAATATTTAAATACATCATAGTCAAGACTCAAGTATGCTGTATTATAATTATTTTCAAACGATTAAACAGCTAAAATTAATTTTACTGGTGATTTATTTTTTAAAATAATATTATTTTAATTTAACTTCAACAAGAGCAATATATATATATTATGGTACATTTAATAACATAATATTTTATCATCAATACTGTAGCACCTATAAGTTAGCCCCCTATAAGTTAGTTCGTGCTGGTGGATTGGTCCTTTTCAATTAAATTTCAACATATTATATGAGAATATACTGATATTATAATTCAATTAGTTTATAAAATAGTATTGCAATAAAAATGTATTCTTAAATTATGAAAGTTATTAATTTCAATATTTAACGTTTTATATAAACTTAAACCTTTATATAAAATATTTTTTTAATATTTTGACATACGTATGTTTATATTTTGTTTGTATCCTGTATTGTTCCCATGGTCTAGTAGAAGAACATTAAATTTAATTCATTTAATAATGAAATGTATAGTTTAACAATAACAATCAGTCTATAGATAAAATATGATTATATTAAAGGTTCCTCTCCAAACATATTTGACGAATATACCACGTAAGACTATAAGAGAAAATCGATTGTACCAAACATAAATAAGGTAACCAACGAAGAGGTCACCATATTATATATTAAATAATGTGAATATGAATAATATACTACCTATATATTAAAATATTAATACGATTATTATATACATATATACAAATATTGGGTGATTCTTGCTGTGATTCATAAAAGTAAAAAGCTTAACAAAAGTAAAAAAAATAGTTTTTGTTTTCTAAAATGTTTTTTGTATAGGTAAATAGGTAATGACTGTATAATGACTTTTAAAACTTCGAGAAAATTAGTATTTCTACCTACATTAAAATAATCATCCTGTATAGTGTTATATATTATATATTATATTTATATAGTTACCTATATATTTGTATATGTGGTTAAATGTAAGTATACTGTATAGGTATAATATTAGGCGGTTAGGTCTACTTATCAGGTGTTGAGTATATCATATTTTTATTTCTAAAGGCATCAAAGGCGTAACTGTTACAATCTATAGTATATAATATAGTATAATATAATATATATAGTAATACGCCTGCTAGGTATCCGTAAACAAATTATTATAATATGATATGCGATCACACTGTTCTTATATATAATATTTTGTTTTTGTGTTTATATCAATTTTGTAAAATAGGTACCTGCAGGAAATTCTATCACTTTATTTTCCGTTGATGTAATAATATACGAACTGGAATGAGGATGTTTTGCGGTTAACTAGATATTTTACAGTACGCGGCGTCTATATACCATTATAGTAGCCTCGCAGTACTGCGTGTTGACACAAAAACTATTCAGATCAATATCACGCCACAACACCGTACACTGTACAACAGTAAATTGTTCACAGCTTATATTATGATATTATTATAATCCACTCGGTTTTCCACACGAAGAAATAATATCAAATACTGTGTGCGGCGATTACAAAAAATATAAAAATAAAATATTACATTAAAGGTACCCTACCTACGTACGCGCTAAGGCTGGGCAAGTTGATGATATTTTTTAACTCGGTTAAGTTAAGTTAAGTATTTTTTTTTTCAATTTAATTAAAAGTTTAAGTAGCGATATATAATTTTAACATTAAATTAAGTTAACAAATACTTATTATCAATGTAAGTTAAGTTAATTAAAAAAGGAATGCCTTGAGGTGGTATTAAAATAGTTATATACTAATATACCCATGAATATAGATACATATTATATTATATTATTATTATGTATGTAATTTAAAACCGGTAGGGTATCGTATCATTTTATACCTCTATTCATATTTCACACTGCGTTAATTTAAATTTAAATTTGAGTGTGGGTAAATGTGCTTACTGTATTGTTTAACGTTTATACTTTATTCAAAAAAGGTGGATAAGTAGATGTCACTCTGCTGTACAGTAGGTTACAAGTGGGTCACTGTAATGGATGGTGTTAAATTTGAATTCAATGATATAATATCATTGTATAAGAAAAACGATTCTGAGCGAAAACGGTCAGTCAGCCTATGATATTACCAAGTATATTTGATGATATTATTGTGAATAAAGTAATTTATATATAACCTATTTACGTGGAGCCTTGTTTTAAATTTTCAATCCTTAGCCATAAAAGTTAAACATTTTATACATTTTTAACTACAAAATAATTAATAAATTATAAATTTGATAAATGTTGTCAAAATTTGAACTTTAAATGCTTATAAAAAAAATTGTGCCTGTGCATTTTTAATATTTTTCAACTGCTATTAAAATGATATATCAGGAGCCTTATATTAAATTTTCACGCTTTTTTACCCAACAAATAAAATTTTATTGATATTTATAGAAAAAAAAACTAAAAAAATTAAAAACTGACAATATCCGTAAACAGCTCAAAATAAGTCAAAGATAATTGTTACATGAGAAATCGATTGAATATCAAATGTTGTAAAAATATAAATTTCAGACGCTCATAAAAATTTAATTTAAGTTTCTTGTTGACATTTTTTTTTTTGATAAAGGTAGACAAACTTATGAGTAATCTTATATTAAATTTTCAAATCTTAGATTTAAAAAGAAAAATTTTTATGAATTCTCAACTCAAAATAGTTTGCTAATTTTCGTGATTTTTCCGTATTTTGTCAAAATTTAAACTTTAAATGCTTATAAATAAAAACTGTGACTAAGAATTTTTAATTTTTTTCATCTGCCTTTGAAACAATAACCTAGGAGCCTTCTATTAATTTGTCAAGCTTTTTTACTCAATAGATAAAATTTTATTGATATTTATAGAAAAAAAAACTAAAAAAATTGAAAACTGACAATGTCCGTAAGCAGCTCAAAAAGAGTCAAAATATTTTCAAAATTTTATGGTGTATAGAAAATCCTAATATAAACATTCAGTCAAAATTTCATGTTCCTACGGTCTTTTGTTTTAGAGTTACACCAAAAACCAAAATCGATTTTCTCGAAAACAGATTTTGCTTAAAAATTCCCGTTTTTCCTTAATTTTTCTTTTGTTTTTCACGTCGCTTTTGAAAACTACTGGGAATTTTTACTTTTGACCCCCCCAAAGTACCAACTAGATTCACTTTCCTATCAGAAAAGTTACTGTTGAAGAAAATCCAAGCACTTTTACTGTCCTAAAAGGTGATGACAGACACAAAAAAAAAAAACACACATCATCGTAAAATCAATACATTCATAGCTTCGCTCAGAATCTAAAATAAATAACTCAAACACTCAAAAATTATAAAAAAAAAACTACTATATTTCTACTTATAAGTATTAAGTGGTAAATATTATACATATTTATAATATTTTTATTTAACAACTGTGTTATTCTAAATATTTATTTAATTTTAATAACAACGTAAACTGTATGAATTATGATTTATGACTGTAAAAATGTATAGCACACCTGTTTTCGTAGGTAGATATATTGTAAAAAAATATATAATTCGTCAAAATGTATAATGTATATATATTATAAATTATAAATGTATATTAGATTAAATATATAAATGGTCATAATTCATGACAATCTTACTATAGTAAATTGTATTAAATATTAATAATTATTAATTAATAACTAATAACTAATAATAACGGGTGAGAAGTTCAGAAATAGGTATTACGAATCGTGGCTTCGTTGGTTCTATTAATGTCTATATACGGGTGACTAATGTTACATTGTTACCCAAATATTAGTATTTTTAGTTAGCCGGTAGCCCCTAATAATTAACATATTAGTTTTTATTTATAAAAATATATACGAAATTATTCGTAAATATATCTTTTTTTTCTAATATTATTTTCTATATTCTACAAACTTATAACTTATATCAATAATATTTTTCCGGATAATATGAAAATTTAAAATTAACTTGATTGGGAATATTTATAATAATATGAGTTGATTTTAAGTTAACGTACATACAAATTAGTTAAGTTAATTAAAACAGTGAACTAGTATATATATATATATATAACAACTTTATTAAGCGGACTTAACTAAACTAACTAAAAACAACTTATCTCCTCGTTAACGCCCACCCTTGTACCTACAACCTACCTACACAAAATCGATTTTTCTAAAGGTAATCAAAATAATATTTTTAAAAACGTTATAATACTTTTCAATACAATGATCATCGATTTTTCTAAAGGTAATCATTGCTCATTGTATCGAAAAGTGTCAATCCTGCTGTAGTTTTATAGGCAAGAATCACCCTGTATAATTATAATTTTAGTACTTGTAAGTTGTAACTTGTAAAGTATTTGAGTTCCAGTATTTGAATAATTTTCTTGATATCAAATACTTTCATCAGCAGGTGGATTGTGCTTAAACTTTTTTTTAATTAAAGCATTCATTGACGTATCACTTAAATACAACAGTCTACCTAGTGATGAACACTTGACTTAAATTTTGATTTTAGCCAATTTTTATCTTATTCCTTACAAATAGGGTACATATAGGGTATAGGTACAACTATGTAAATATTATTATACCATCACGTTCTATAAATGGCAAACCGTCGTTGTGACGTTGTCAAATGCCAATGTGGTGAAACTGTTGGATTATTACAATCGTTTTGAACACGTCGCGTTTATAAAAAAAAAAAATGAGTAAAATAGATATGTACATTTCCGTATTATAGACTAACTGAAAATGCTAACATTCAAACATTGTGAGTCACTGTCACATCGCTAATAGATGATAATATAAAAAATATACTAGATAAAGTAATATATTTTATTTATCAATTATCTAAAAGTATCTATTAGAGCATTATATACAATACTTAAAATTCAATTACATATATTTGAGACTGACTAGTTTTTGAGTAGCATTTGAAATCACTTTTCTCAAGAGTGTGAACGTATACCTATAACTGGTTACAGTTAGTTTAATAAACTAAATTATAATTAAATATATTAAACTAAAATATAAATATAAAATGAAAATGAAAAATAAATGTAACAAATATTTAAACATTGAGATGGTGACGGCAAATTTGTTTCTGGATGTAATGTTAATCTAAAAAATATAATATAGAATTTTACTCTTAATTCTGCTTCTCTGCCCAGCTATTTTTAAGAATTAAGTATTTTTATTTATATAATATTAGAATTGCATCAAAGAATTAATATTATTTTAATATTTTTAAAAAAGACGTGTCACCGGTGATCTGTTGAAATATTTTGTATAAATGGAGAAGCTTCTTTCGACAGCAACAGACACCACGGGTGCGAATTTGAAATACACTTTTTCGTTTGATGTCATATCTTCCGGGATTCCTTGAATATTGAAGTTTCTTCATTGTAAAATTTGCAATAAAATCACAATAAACTCAAAAAAAGCATTAAAAAAATTATAGCTAAAAATTCAAAATAAAACTTCATGCATTTATTGTAAATAGTATAAATTTAATTTATAGATGACGTCATACCTATTCGTTTTAGAACAATAGAAAAAAATCAAATGCCTTCGAAATCTGAATTCTATAGTAATGATTATAAAAATCATATTTTATGAATAAAACAATTTCATAATAATTACATTTTCATTAGAATATTATGTACAATCGCACCTTAATAATCTTCTCTACTTCTATTATTATAATCGCCGCATATTTTTTTAAAAATTATTTTGGTTGATCGTTTTAAACTTTTTCGGTGGTGGTTGTTGTCCTGTCACTTCTGACTCCTGTGACTAATGATTTATTAGTAGTAATATTAATAAATAATAATTGTTCAATTTTCAACCGATTGACACGTTGATTTGAACTTTGATCACGAGAGGTTCATATCTCAAAATCGTGTTGGGTGGATACTTTTAAGATACCTACTCTGCAGGTTAATTTCTGTGCTATTTAGATTAAAACTAAATAGGTATTTCCTGACCTAACTACCGAAGTACGCCTATATAATTTCATTTAATTTCCAGTAAAGTATATCATTTAATGAAAATCGTGATTTAAATTCTCATTCGGTTACTTTTATTTAACAAACTATAGCTAAACAGAACCGTATATTAATGCGTATTATATACTGATCTTGAATTACCTACAGCTAACCAGATCCGTATTATATATGTGGAGAGGGGGAGTGTTCGTTTGTCTTACACCATTAAATATAATATAATACTTTCAAACCGCCTCTGTGCATATTAATTATATTATAAAGCAGCTGATGTATTATACAAAATCATACCTAATAAGCTAACGCCGCTATTGCGCTTTACTCACTGCGAATTAAATGACTCATATATTATTTCCTATTGTAACATTATATATGAGTTGGCGCATGTATCAAATATAATACAAGGAAAACTATATTTTACGCATCATATCATTATACATTTATACGCGTGGGTACATAATAATACCACCTATATGTATAATGAAATTATAAAATTACAGTAACTTTGGTACCCATGTTTCTACATAAATATATACACAAGTGGTGAAAAAATATTGTGTCGTATGCGAGGCTTATAGTTTTAACATAATATGCACTTTGATCGTTAAAACTTAAAAACATAATTCAAAGGACAAAATCAATTGAATAATGCCATTATAATCTCATAAATAATATCATTGTATAAAAATTGCAAAAAGGTTAGGTTAATTTTGATACCCCCCCCCCCCCCCCCCAACGAAGTTTGAAAGCCCATATGCTAAATTTGTTTTGAAAATTACAATTCATTATTTATACTAATCGTTTTATTCCATTTTAATGTGTCTTTGATAGCTTAATATGTTATTGATAGTCAAAATCTTAATTTAAAATAAGGTACTTATACCTAATACGAAAAATAAAATAATATTGAACTCAGTACCTAGCTGCTATAAACTATATTCGAACATACCATTTGAATAAAAAACTAAAAAAGTACTTATTCACTGCAATGGTCTGCCGGTAGGTACACAATTTTACACTTTTTTTAGTTTTAAATTGTAATTATTATAAATTTGAGTTATGGTGGTGTTTCAACTGTTTCAGTGTTTCAAGTATGTCGTGTTCATTGTTCATATAATAAATTATTTGTTTGGAAGCCTAGTATAGGCTAAATAGAAACCAGTGTGGCGATGGCTTACATTATATAGGTCGTTTTGCTAATCATAACAAACTGAACAAGTGTACGGAAAATTGTTTTTAATTCTACGTATAGCTGAACAACATGTTAACAAATAATTTCAAGTTTCACCCTCGATTCGTGAGGCATAGAAATCAATAGTCATAAATATAGGTTCGTTTATACATTTCTTAATTATTTGCCTGTAGGCTATAGGTCTATTACTATATACCTATAAATATAGCATTTCAAGAATTATATAAATACTGCATGACAGTTTTATATATATAACTATATAAGAGTGTACGACGTACGAGACTATACAATATTATTAATCATTATTATTATACATATCTATATGGGTACGAGGGCCATATATACGATTTAAAGAAATAGAGGACCTGCACACTATTTACTAATTACTTTTCACCTTGCGGGACCCTTTTTAAAATTTTAACTTTTTTTTTTTTATTATTATTAATAAAATACACAATCTGTACACAATAAGGCACAATAAGAGTATGGGCTATGATAAATAAAATATGAATAACGTGAGGAGGGAGGCCCACCAGTGTGGATACCCTCTAACTTGGGAAATTTTAACTTAAAAATTAAAAACCGGCAAATGTTTTTGGGATGCACATGTGCGAATCAGGGCCTGTGGACATCTCAACAATCCTATTCAAAACAAGGTGGAATTTGAGATGTTATCGTTTCCCTCGAAAATTAAACATCGAGCTACGTCATTATTCTACATAAAATAGGTAACTAATGTAGTAATGTAAACAACTCTTTTTCGGATAAGATTCTTTTATTATTTTTAAACTCTTCTATACCATTGATTATAATACTAATATTCTATATACATAGCTCACTATTGGTATTTATATAATTTAATAATTAGAAAAACTGTCTGAGTAATATTATTACTGTACACTAGACTAAATACTGAATACTCGTAGTACATGATCATGTTTTTATTGCACCTATTGCAATTCTATTCATTCAATGTAGATTTTATGTAAAACCATTATTGAGGTTATTAATTACAATCCTTCGTACATTAAGTGTTATACCTTAACAAAGGAAACAAAATTAAAATTTGGATTTCGATGCATCAACATTTTCCAAAAATATAGTTTGTTCAATATTATTCGTTCTGTATAGGTACATTTGATTATACGCGATTATATTGCAATTATATTGCCAGTCGAATCTATCAAACTGAAAATAAAACTTCAAAATTGAAAATGCAGTACGCATCAGGAAATCAAGTGTCTCTATTATACATTAATGTATTATATATTGTAAATTCGGTACCTATATAATAACATGTTGTTCATAATTTACATAATTTACATAATACACATAAACGACGATCGGACGATGATATACACGACATTAAAGCTATTTGTATTGTTTATCCACTCCCATCCTATATATACTATTTTGTATGTATATTTAAGACGTATGGTATATACAATTATGCACTATACAGTATGCACTGAATAAACAGAATACGTTGTAATAATAATAATGTTTATGTTGAAATGCGGGAATATCAACTTGTAACTTGTTGAACGTTGTATAATTTACATTATACAGAGGCACACAGCTAACACTATATACGTATTACCTAAAGTAATTTTATCGATAAATTTATGGTAATATTGGTAAGGGATAACCATGTAATAATATGATATATTATATAATATGTGTAAATATAAAAACGAGACAAACAATTTTGACGTTTGAGTATTAGTCATTTTATGTAAATATGTTGTACTGTTCTCTCTGACTTACAATCGTACAAGATACCGAATTTGCGTTCAGCAGAACAGATTTTATGTCAGAGATTCCCAACCAGGGTGCCGCGAAATTTATTTAGGGTGCCACGAAATTATTGGAAATATATTTTTTCGAAAAAACGATTTCAAGAATAATATAGCATTGTGAAATAAAACAGACTATAATATAAAACCTATTGTGTTTCATATGTTGTGTAGAAATATTGTTAAACAAATAATAAATAAAAAAAAAAATAATAATTAAAAATAAAAATATTTTCAATGTGATAATTTGTTTTATAAATAATTGTAATATGTGTATATAGTATATATATTATATACCTACTATATACCTTACTACTTTTGTTCATACTTATGCACTGATAAATAAAACCTAAGTAGCCTATATAGTATAGACTATAGAGTATAGGGCCTAGGGTGCCTCCGGATATTTAGAAAATGACTAAGGGTCCGTGAGTCAAAAAACGTTGGGAACCTCCGTTTTATGTTGTTAGTTTTAAAATGTTATAGAGTGAATTGACAAACTTAAAGGTAAAAATAATTTAAAATAGAAGTAGAATGTGAAATGATAATACATAGAAATAGTCAATACTCATTAGAACAGAACGTTCAATTTTAAAAAGCTCATAATTTGTTGGAATATTTAAATATCAATAAAAACCTATACGACATGATCTATAATTATGTAACATTCTTGACTTTAAAATATGTTGATAATAATAAGGTCTCAGGTCAGTTCACTCTGTTATAACAAAAATAACACAAAATCGATTTTACTGATCAAAGCTTTGACATTTAGTACACGTTTATAGTTTGTATGACGGAGAAAATATATGCCCTACCCCAAGGTGACCACAAGGCGCGAGAAAAAAGATTCCCAAAAATCGTTTTATAATTTTTTATTTAAAAGATACTTTGCAATATAACAGCCCGCATGTGACTGTTACCAGTGCCGGATCTTGAACTCTGAGGGTCTTGGTGCAAAAGACAATTTAGGGGCCCCTTGAAAAACAATTTACAGTATTATTATACTATTATATTTTTACTACAAATCAAATTGCATTATACATTTATTACCATATTTTAACATATAGATAATATAATATTTGAGAGTAGGTAATCTTAAATAATAAATAATTTATTTAACATAATTATTACATAAATTTCTAAAGAAATTCTATTATAAGAAATTTCTTTTCTCGATTTTGCTTTGGCA
Organism: Metopolophium dirhodum; assembly: GCF_019925205.1. Lineage (NCBI taxonomy): Eukaryota > Metazoa > Arthropoda > Insecta > Hemiptera > Aphididae > Metopolophium > Metopolophium dirhodum. Next base: position 32,060,690 of record NC_083562.1, read on the forward strand.
AAATTGTCAATTATTTTCTCAAAATTTAGATTTTTAGTTCGTTTTTTTTTATTATTTGAAATTGCTATACTAGATAAACGCACTCGTCCACATGCGTTTCTTAAGTAATTTTTTATAAGTTTTATTTTGGAAAATGATTGTCCTGTTCCTGCCACAGTGATTGCTGGCACTATAAGAAAAATGATGCAAGCTCTTAAAACGTCTGGAAAACTACGTAGGTCAATAAATCGTTATTTATACTAAAGCTGCTACCCAAATATTTTATTATTTTTAGTTTTCATCTTTTATAACTGTTTTTGAAGTTAACATATGTCGTTGAAAGTCCGAATTAATAACATCATTGATTCTTTATATATGTTGAACCAATCGTATGATGCTTTAATACCAAATTTTATTTCGACTGGTTGGCGCAGTACCTACCTATACCTATTATTACGAAAAAACAATTTTGGTGTTCATACAACAACAATAACAAAAACTATAGCTATTATTATTATTGTTTTAAATTCTGAGCCGAGCGACGAATGGATTAATTTTATAACAATGTGTGCGTGTTTTCTTAAATTAATTTTTTCCTTTTATCACATTTTGGAGCATAAAAAATGTCACCACTCCGGTAAAATTATACTCTCACGTGGCCAATACCTTCAATGTATTTAGTTGAGATTTGGTACGTAACAAATAAAATTTTGGTTAATATTCTTTACGGATCCCACGTGAACACGATCATGTTCAGTGGGGCCATTATTCTGTTGAAATAAATAAAATCGTACTCTTTAATACGAAAAATAAGGAACAACATTTTACTGTGTATAGAAGAAATAATTTTATTACATAATCTCAACAAAAAAAGATAGAAAATGAATGCTTAGTGCTTTAAAATTTTGAACGCCGAAAAATGAAATATATTATGTGATACAAAAAAAAGTAGCAAAAAACAAGAAATAATAATTTAAATGAAAAAAAAAGGCATCGGACAAGACGAGGCGATGTGGGGGGTACGTGATGGCGAGTTGGTGGTGCTGATGATGTTGGTAACTGGTATATTATGGCCACTGGTCACTTCTACACCGTTCTCACAGGCGGTCCTGCGGGGCGGACGAAAGTCGCGGGCGCATTTGCTCGAGACGCTAAGACGACCATGGCAGCGGGCGAAGCCCGGCCACGACGGCTGCGAGAGCGACGACGGTTGGCGACGGGAGGCTAGTGCGCGATGTCGTGCGCTGCTTGACGGTGCTGCAGGTGCTGAAGACGACTGTTGTGCCGGCGACGACGGTGACCTGCAAAGCTCCGAGCGAGTGACGAAGACTATAATCGCGGTGCAACTGTGGAATCGGCGGCATTGCGACTCGGCCGGTGCGGGATTGGACGACTGGGCGAAAAGGGGAGAGAATCTGCGGACAGCATCGCAACGCGTCGCTTTCCTGATACTCTCCGTGGTTTTCGCCCTGGGGTCTCCGCCGGCACCGCCGCGGTCTGCCGCAGCCGATGGCCACGGAGTCGCGCACCGCCGAACTCTACGAAACGTTTCGTTTCCTCAAGCCCGGCGCTGCTGACGTCCGTGGTGTTCCTAGCTACCCTGTAATTATAGTCATCCGTCATGAGCTCTGAGGTCTTCGTCGCCGCCGTCACGAGTCGTCTTCGTGCACCGCTGCATTCGTCACTACTGCAGGTACCGTCGAGGACTGCGTCGTTGTCCGCGCCGGGTACCGCTAGCCTCCGTCGTCGTGTCGTCGTCGATCCCGGACCGAAGCAGCCGGGTGCCGGCCGCGCCGCCAGAGGGTCTCGCGTGTCTCGGCGACCTCGAACGCGCAACGTCCGCGATCCCGTCGCGCTACCGCAGGATGGCCGGAGAACGTGTATCGGTGACTTACCGCCGATCACCACCTAAATGTGCACTGTCACGTACCTATTACCTCGACCCCACGTCGCCTCGCCTTGTCCGCTGCCCTCGGCCAGGGGGGAAACTTTCGGACGGTTTCACTTCGGGGGACAACAACAAAACACGCGTGCGGCTCTCGTTATACCTCTCCACGCAGAGGAGACAACTCTCGCCGTTCCACTGCGCGGAGCTGCGCGTGTTTCTGTTTTGACCCCCGGGTCCAGCCAACCGATCAAGTTTCCAAAACTGTTTCTGACTTCAAGTCCTCTGGCTGGCGTGGCGTCCCTCGCATCGCCACTTCGCTCCTTTTCCGCAGCTTCCTGCACTGGCAGCGCGACCACCACGTCGTCTCTGATCGGTTCAACCGGTCCTGCAGCTTTGCAAGAATTGTCGGCCGGTTGAATGACGTTGTACGGGACGTAGTCGTCGCCCGCGAAGCGTGTCGCATAGAACAAAAGTCCCTCTAGATCTCCGATGGTCGGTTCCTTGTCGATGTCGTCGAATCTGCTCAGTTCTTCTTCCATTATTTCGTATTCGACGTTGCTGATGATCTTGCCCAAGATGTGTTTGATGGTTGTTTCGATTGTCATTTCGTTATTATGCGATGCAGCCATTTTTTACAGGTTTTTTTGTCCGCGTATAGGTGTCAGAATTGCAAATGTGCCGATTCCGAATTTCTTCCTGGACCGTCGACGATGATTTAAAACAAACATCGTTTATTAGTAGCCAGCGAGTACGCCATCACATTATTAATCGACCGGCATCAGCTGGATTTCGGGCCCGTTTATTTTTCCAAACACCATTATTATTATTTCTATTATTATTATTATTATTGGTTTACCATCTCTTGCTGTATACTTACGCAGAGGTATACTATAATAATTGTATTATAGTCTGTTACACTACATATATGTGTTGTCGGAATGGGTGAATTACTACCAATATGTGGCAATGTGAAATAGGTATGAACTTATTTAGTGGTAACAATATTATTAGTCGTTCGCAAAAACTGTTGTTTTTAATATCTAGTTGTACAACTATATTATGTAGTCTCGATTTAAAACTGTACAAATATTGTTATGTGCCTACGTATTTTCGTATATCTGATTTTTTTTTTGCGCACCTATTGTTATAAGAATTCAAGAAGATAACGCCTTAATGGGATCAAAACGGAGGCCGTCTCCCGAGTGCCAATGGTTTTCAAAATCGCACATTTTTAATAGCCAAGTGCAGCGAGTCTGTGGAGTGTTGTCGCTGATATGTTTGGTATAGAGCCGGTACTGCGTCCATAATTATATTATTGATAATTCGAATTCATCATTTTAATAACCTCACTCATCCGAGTTTGGATGTATTTCTAAGATTCTGTAAGCCTACCGTGAGGCCCAATATCAAATATAATAATACATAGGTAGACATTTTGATTTTTGATTATCGGGTGTAATGAAGAAACCTCTATATGGTGCATCCGAGGCAACCACGTTATTTTACTATAACACAGGCTAATTCTTCAACTCCAGACATAACCTTATTACAAAACAATGGTAAATAAAAAACGGAAAGACCTAAAATGGCCTTTATTAAGGACAGCTTTGATGGTAATGTTAATCAACATTGAGTGTATCTCATCTAACAAAAAACACATTTTGGCATAACTATGCAAAACCCATTTATGCGATGTGGTCTGCATATAGTAGAGGCACAGAGACAAAGATATGAAGACACAGAGGGTAAATGGTATAAAACTAGCAGTATTACGACCCAACAGAAAATATGGTGGCGCAATCTTTATCAAACACAACACTCAATAGTGAAATACTCAGAAATAACAGAAATCAATGATGTAGAAATATTAACGGTAGACCTCGGAAAATACACTGTAACCTCTGTGTACAAACCAACAAACACTACCTTTGAATTTAATAAGCCAAGGAACAACCATGAAACAAAAATAATGATCAGAGATTTCAACTGCAGCCATACCCAAAATTTGGCTACTTGGGACAGACAATGACGGCACGAACTAGAAGCCTTGGCAGAGAGAAATAACATTACCCTGATTCATAACCATAAACTACCACCAACCTTTAACAGTGGGATATGGAGAAGGGGTACAATCCAGATAACATCTTTGTGAACGAAGGGATCGCTGCCTAGTGTAAAAGAAATCGGAAAACCAGTGTATACACACAACACTGACCCATATTATGCAAAGTCACGTCAACTTTAAGGACATATACTACAACTTTCAAAAGGAGATATAATTTTAAAAAATGCCAACTGGAAAACTTCAATGAAAAACAGGAATTTTTACGCAAAATCGGTATAAAAAACTTAGATATTATTAAATATGTTATATATACTATAAAAGTAGGTAGGCGATGATTGATTACTAATGAATAACCTATATCACTATGTTCTATATATAGTTGATATTTTATATAGACAATAATTACGATCAAAATTAAAATAAGTAACCTATAATCTCAATTTTGATCTTAAGTTGTAACTCATCGTGTCCATATAGGCACTAGTATAATATAATATTATATAGGTAGGTAGATATATAAAATATATTATAATATGACTAACTAAATTATTTAATATTAATTATTATGTGTGCCTGCAGCTACCACGTGTTTTGTGACGTCAATCTGCAGAAGGTACTTTACAATAATGAATAAATACAATATAATATAATATTATGTTCACGTTTTGAGCGGGATTAAACTCCAGTAAGTGTTTACCGGTACATGGGGATGTACTTATCCGTATATTGACTGTGCATTATGTACGATTAAAAAAAACTTGACATGCTGTAAACCAAAAATGCTCATTGCGCCCTTCTATTTGCAGTGTTTAATAAAATCAATATACTATAGTTTTATGTGGGAGTGGGACGAGAATCCACCGGAGAAATGTGTCGGAATACATTTCTATAGAAAACCTTTTTTAATAATACTTATATTATAGAGTATAGACTATACACTAGTACAGTAGTACTTATACTCTACAAATGTCTACTATAACATCGGCTAGGCATCTGGGTGAAATGGCTGAAGCCATTTTTTAGTTAGTATTGTGGTCATGGATTGCATGCGGTAAGAAACTTCACTTCCCACACCTCTCCATTCAATAATGATTCAGAATTTGTATTTAATTAATTATTAAGAGGACGCCACACGGTTATTGGTTGTCTTCGTCTTACAATAAGTGCGTATCATAGCAAATTTACGCTAAGCAAAACACGTTTAGCTCAGTTAGTTTAAAAATTGAAGTGAATCGACCTTCATTATGAAATTTGATGGTAAAAACATTATCTGTGTTCGTATGTTGGTTTTTTACGATAATTCAGTTTTTAAGTGAGTTATGAGCATTTTTAATTTACGCTATATTATATACGTATAACTTGCTAAAATATGTAACCATTGTAAAAAACCAACATACGAACACAGATAATGCTCTTACCATCAAGTTGCATAGGTAATAGGTCGATTCACTCTAATTTTTAAACTAGTCAAGTTAAACGCGATCTGCTGAGCGTAAATTTGGTTCGCACTTGTAAGACGGAGACAACAAATATCCGTGTGATGTCCTCTTAATGTAATATAAGAACTAATTGACTACAAACGTCACGCGAGTACACGTCATAATTTATGAGGTTCAAAATTCAAAACCGTGTCGGATGCGGCATACACTCAAGCTCCTCCCAATTAGCGCCTATTGATGTATATTATATATATTATATATAGATTATAGATATTATTTATTATTATATTATATACTGAGAACATAAAATTTACATATTTTAATAATTAACAGCCGTAAAATGAGTAACAACATACGAAAAGTACATACCTACCTATACAAAAATATAACTTTCCTACCCTCACTCAAATGATATTTTAAATGACAATCATTTCAAAATATATACCTAAGTTATAACAGTAGTAAAAATCACATAATATCCTTATTAATCCTTGTATGATATTTTTCAATTTTGTTGAAACTTTTTTTATAATTAGTTATTATACAGTACAATAATTACATATAGAAAGGAAAATAGAGGAAATTTGCGTAACCAAGTATATTATACCTAAACCTAAGCATTGTTGCAGCCTTACAGCCTTGCAGGTATATACTATATATATATATACATATATAAAGTAAGCCATACAATTATTATATTATAGGTATACGCAATTATACTCAATACGCCGCGCCTACATATAAATACAGGACTCAGCGTTGTACTAGGTAATACTACCCATATATAATACACAATAATATGTACGTATTATGAACGGTTCGCCATAAATCGATTTGTGGGTAATAATATCAAAATATTATAGGTGCGTACTGCGTAATTTCCACCAAAATATTTCATCTATAGTATATTGGTTTTGCAATGTTTTCTTACATTGTTTGTTTTAGTGTTTGCAGTAGCTGGTATAGTGCGTGTAATATATTATTATTATGTATAGGTACCCAGTACCTACTCACGTGAACGGGTGAACACCTTTTCAAAGTGTTCAACAATAATAATTAACAATACAAATTACAATGCATTGAATTAATGCACTTGTGTACCTAATATACTCATATCGTATTATGTCAAGTATGTGTATGTTATTTTTATATGAACGACCACAACATTTTACGCATTAAAAATATTTTATTTTTTTTTTTTTTTTTTTTTTTTTTTTTTTATTGGGTAACCCGCGGCAACATAGGCCATTGGGTGAGGGGAGGGCACTGTAGGTTTTATATTGGGTAGGTTGGGTAGGTTGGTACACGTGTGTGTTGTGTTTGGCAGAATTTCTAATGGGGCACCCGTAGGTTTCTGCCGTGCCCCGGGGTGGGGGGATGGCGGCACTTGTTCTCCGGACACCGTGACTTGCACGGAGAAAAATGCCGCCCAGTGGTCGAGGATCGAACTCGGACCGGCTGTGCCGAATCCGTCGCGTTAGACCGCTCGGCCACCTCGTCCCCCAAATATTTTATTGTTTTTATTTATCTCAGCGGTTTTACCCCGAAAATATATCGAAAAACGTTTTAACGTGTTATATAGATGATTTACATATATCACAAATTTGTATATATAGTATATATATCCACACGTGATATCCATGAATTGCTGGTTTGATGGTCTTGTTAGAATAATTGTACACATTTAAATTTTTTCTTTAATATATAGGTATTGCTAATTTAGCATATTGTTGGTAGTTACGGCATGTATCGTTTCCGCCAACATTTAAAACGATCGTTTCTGCCAATTTTAAAAAAAGGTTTGATTCCCATTTTCTCCAATATGACTAACGCCTGCTAGCTATGGTAAAATTATTACAGGCAGTAGGTATACCTACTCATCCATATTCAATAGTTTTGGAAATTTTTCATTTTAATTAAAAAATAATATAATAATAATATTAATAATTATTTGAATACATAAAGTTACTATAGGTGTATAGGTAGTACAAAATGTTTTTCTGTTTGTTCAACGTAGTTTCTATTAAAAATAATAGCTAATAATTCATATCAAAAAAATTAAGTTATAGTGTATTATAAATTATTATATGAACCTTAAAAATGATAAACAACATACTAAACAAGCCATGTTAAATTTAAATAAAAGTAAAAACAAATTTCTTTGATTTTTAGTTGCAACTATACTGAAACATGTTTCACAATATTTTGATCATATATAGCCGGTAAATTGGCGGAAACAGGAATCAAATTTTTTCCTATATTTGCGGAACAGGTAGATAGTATTATTTTTTCGCAAATGGCCAACGGGTATAAATGCCGGTAGGTAATTCAATGGTAAACGGACAGTTTGTACTATCTATTGTTTGAGTTACATATCACGGACACTTTGTATGGTGAAAATAATTTGGTAAAAATCGATCACGGACACTTTGTACGGTATAAATAAACCGGGAAATATACCTTAAAAGATGAGATAAAATTTAATTGCTCAAAACTTTAGATTGCGAATCATGATCGCGATTAGTATGTGTTTGGTGTCACAGGCCACAGCATTAAAAGTATTAAAATATTAACTTATTCACTATATAAAATGAACAAAAATCAAACTAGCAAACTCAATCCAAAAATTTTTAAAAATGGGTATGAATAAACTATTTTAAGAAAAAATCAATATAATATTCGTTGGAAGTGTAATAAAGTGATGTGTACGGGGAAAGTTACAACAAACCTTAATGAACCGGTGAGTTATAAGTTAAAAATCATATTATTTTCATAATACCTAAATCATATTATTATCATATTTTTGTATTTCATATTTTTGAATGTCAGACACCAAACAATTAAGAACTCACACAGGACGAATAATTTTAGTGAAGGATGGAACAGTTCGTTCAATAAATTGGTTGGATCGGTTAATCCAAGTTTCTGGACTGTTTTGCGGTCTCTGCAATTATAGACGAATGCTCTAGTCATTTGAACAAAAACACAAGAAATAAAAACCAAAATACATAAAAGAAAATTCGTGATGCCTGTGTACAGCATGAAAGTAAAATAATAACTAATTTACAATTGCTCGAAATAATTTTCCATACGTTTAATTTTTAAATATACCTATATATTATGATTTATGTGATAATAGTACAAACTGTCCGCCATATATATTTAATTACTTTTTGAAATAGTACAAACTGTCCGCGGTTTTCATTTTTTGTGGGTGACCGTAAAAAGTGTCCTACAACCAATTCAACACTCGAGTTCAAGAGTACGAGTTACGACCTATAGAGATGTTATTTTCATAGAGTTGTTATTTTCATGTTATTTTCAACAATAATGACATAAATGCCAAATGGTAAATACATAATAAATAATAATATTATAATTCTATGGTACACCGGTCAGTATTTTTAACATAAATACCTACATGATATATAGAATATTTTTAGGTGGCTCATTGTATAAAAATATCCATATTTTGTTGTAGCAATTCATAAATTATTAATTTTAAACAGTTGACATTTTAATCATCGATTCTATCGATAATATTTTATTTTTATACGCTGCGGCCATCGCGCAAATATTCTGTAATATAATCAGTTAATATTTTATATTTTGTTAACCGTATTTGGTTACGTATATATTTTATTATATTTATTACACATTTTTACGTGTAAATGATAGTAAATGAGACGTTCTGCAGGCCGAAACACTCATGTATGTTGCATTGTTGCAGTATTGGCTATAATAAATTGCAATCTCCTGCACGCACCCATATATCGTGATGGCTATGATAGGTCTATTATATATACAGGCTACAGGATTATATACAAATAGATTTGTACTAGTGTAATTCAATAATCATTATAATTTAATTTGTTTGCATTAGGTAGGTCGTATACTCGTACATCGTATAAGTATAAAAGTTAAAACTATAAAAGGGCGCATCTAACCCTCGCTTGTAAATTTGCATTAACATGGCCTGGGATTCGGTTCAATATTTTTGATAATAAATATTTTAACGTTTATAATATAATCTTATTTTTCTAGGATAAAGTCACGGACTAGGGTACCCAGGGAAAACGAAATTAGAGTTGTCGATCAAAAGGTAAACTATCATACCGCACAGGGCGAAATTACATGTCACTATAATAATCTGTAGCAGTTACGCGTACACAAAATATAATTTATTGTATATAATATTATAAATTATAATTTACATTCGGCTGCATACATTATGTTAACGAAAAGAAAAACTCGTCTAATAATACTATTTTATTCGTTAACTGTTAAGTATTAACAAGGTACAGGTGGCACTCTTATAAACATATATATAATAATATTAAATTATTACATTATATACAATATACACATTAGTATAGGTACGACCTTTGTGTTTGCGATCACGTGCATATTATTATGTTATGACTATTGCCGATAAAAAATAAAAAACATGGCCCCCGATAATATCATAATATTATAACAGGACAGGTATTGAGGTATCTGTACAATTTTTATTTACAACAAATCCGAACAAACATCGGCAGTGCGCCCGCCGACCGCGTGCATACTACTACCACTACGACGGCCGCGCTAGTCGCTCACTGGCTCACTCGCTCGTCGTCGCCGGTCGGTCGGTCAAAACTCGAAAAGGAAAGGAGAATAAATGAAAAAAAAAAAAATCGTTAAAACGCAGTTGTGGTAGACGGCAGACAGACAGTGTGTAGAACGTGTATAGTCGTCGTACGTCCGCCCGGCAGAGAGACGCGCGCGCGCCAGATCGATTATATCGAGTTATTTTTCCATGAGCGTCACGTTGGCGGCCTGACGGGTGCGGCCATATTTCCAGAGAGACCATTCGCGAGTCGGCGACGGGAAACGACGTAACGTCCGCTCACAAACCGCATCCACCGCCGCCGTCGCCGCAACCCAACCGCGCGAACCACGAATACGCCGCCGCCGTATCTCCGGGATTTTTTAACATTTTAATATTTTTATTACTAAATCTCGCAACCGTAATATTTAGTCGGTTGCGCGTCATAATATTGCATCGTATTATCCGTTCGTTCGTCGTCGTGTTCAACGCAGTGGCAGAGTGATAATCGCACACGCGTTTTTGTCGCTCGCCGTCGTCGTCCCGCCAACGATCTCTTGCGCGTCGGCCGCCGTCGAATCTCGACCAGTATCCGTCTTCCGGTGAGTGTCCACAAGTGTGCTGTTGTAGTCCGACGATAAACCGTCTCCGTTCGCCCGCCGCCGCACCAGCAGCAGCTGAAAAAACGATCACACAGCCTTCACCATGTCCGAAAGAGAGGAAAACGTGTACAAGGCGAAACTCGCCGAACAGGCGGAAAGATACGATGGTGAGTACACACGGAATCGTGGAAACTTGCAACGTCATATAGAATTGTGTGATTGGTTTTTTCTTCAAATTATGGTTCCGACGACCTACTTGATTTCTCGGCGACGTTCGCGAGTTTTTCCGTCGAAATTTCGCCGTTTTCGGCCTCCCCCCTCCACCGCCAAAGGCCACCCCGCGTTACTCGTTCGTTACGACCGCCCGACGCCGCCGCCGCCTTCTACGCCTTGCGCCCAAATAATCAATACGTAGGATAATAATCGGGTGCACTATATACGTAATATTAAATATTTATTATTACTATTATTATTGTTACCTTCCGTTATTATATTTTTCATTTTCTAGGTTAGCCGCATCGCGCACCTATGTAACGGTACGTGCGTGTGTGGGCACAGTAGTAAAACATTTCTTTATTATTAAAATTAATGCTCGACGATGGTTTGTACCGTTAGACGTCCGAGATTTCTATCGCGTGCAAAAATCGCGCACCATCTATTGGTCGTCACCGTCGCCCGAACGCGATATGATATCGCTCGCGCGACGCGGTGACGCCACCTCGGCCGACCGTTAATCTTCTTCCCACACGGTGGAATTTCACCCGTTGTATATCGCTCGCCCGTTCTGACCGCCGTGGCCAGACGCCTCCGCCGCCCCACCACCCCGCCATCCCGCCGCGACGCCGCCGACATCACCTATCACCCGAGATGCGTACTCTTTTTACGATCGTCGGTAGTGGTTTTCATGGGGGGGTTTCCAGTAATTTCCCCCGAATCTTGGCGGTATGTCCGCGTTTGTGCCAAACAAATTTATTACAAAAAAAAAAACTGATGATATATAAACCTAATTGATGTGTGCAAACTTATGGTGAAACACATGATGATGATGTCGTCCTTTAAACACAATAGGTGTTGATCTTAATAATCTGTCTTGAAGATATTTTTAATGTAAAAAAATATTGTTCAATATTTTATAATGTCCTATATGGAATAAATTAGGTATAACATTGACATGGACTTATTTCCCTTATATTTACCCTAGTATTTATCTATTTAATATACCTACAAAGAAAAAAGAATATTTATTTATTAGATATCAAAACATCTCAGAGTATCAAATTTTTTTTTTGTGATTTTACTTTCTACCTACCTACCTTTTTGAAATATATAAACATATTATTTAAACAGAATTAAATGTATCTATCTAATGTTGATGGTAAAATACCTGTACAAATTAATATAAATGTACCAGATACCTACATAATTATTTCCTTGATTTTAATTAGGCCAATACTTAATCAACCATTTCTTAATTCAATGTAGGTAGGTATCTAATAAATTTTTTAACTATACTTACTAAGGTACCTATTTTTCCAAATTCTAAATTAATATGGGTTATTGCCAGGGTTAAGTACTGCTTACTAGTCATTACTTGGTAGGTAGTAAGTTAGATGCCAAATATTTTATATTAAAAATTATAGAATTATTTTATATTTTAACTTAGCAATAATTTTCTTTAAGGCTCTGTCAAACAGAACGCGTTAAAGCGGTAAATGGCTTGTCGGCGTGGGGCTTTCACGCGCGTGAATAACGCCGCGTTGTAACAAATTACAAAATCACGCGACGTGAATATAACGCTTTCTGTTTGACAGAGCCTTTAAACCTTGAATGATCGACCAATATAAAAAAGTTCTCTATACCTAGGCTATACTAAGCCAAATACTATTTATTAAAACTAAGTCTGTTATTTTATAAAAATGCAATTCAATTATTATTTTGTGTATAATTATATTTACATGTACCTACAAATTAAGATAATTTTTTTAAATTTAGCTACCTATAGGTTGGAATTTCTGTTGTAATATTTGGTAGGCCCTAAGATATTTTACTAATAGTTTGAATTAGAAAGTTTTTGGCTAGATTTTTAGCAAATAAAATGTTTTATTAATAGCTTTTAATTGTTCATGATACCTAATTAAAAACAAATTTATTTGTTTCTTCTAATATTCATTGCTATGCTAGACTTTCAACAATAGGCATTTAAAATCTGCAACTCTTTGGGCCGTATGTATAGTCTATTCAGAATAAGACTACACCAGACGGCCACAGTAAAAACCGGTTTTGCTACGTAAATCTGGTGTGCTCTTATTCTGAATTGTCTATAGTATTAATTATTATAAAATGTCTTAAAACTTCGAGAGTACCTACTACCTAGTATGTTATAGTATTAGGTAGAGTTAATGTACAAATACAAGGCAATATATTTTAATTATTTCAATGTTTTAATGTTTTCTTTATGAAATGTATTGCATAGAGGTGTTGTTTAAAAAAACTACTATAGTTACACAGGTGCTGAGAATTTATATTTTATACAGGTATGGTTTTAAATTAAACAGCTACAGCAAAATAATTAAATTATAGGTACAAAAAGTAGGTACCTACTTATTTTTGCGTGAAGAATTTTATTTTAATTATCTGAAGACTAGCTAAATTTAAAATACAAAAATAGTGCCAGTATTAAATTATTGCATTTAAAAAAGATTATATTGAACAGTTTAAATATCTACTGTTTGTGACTTTCGATATTCATAAAAAAAAAAAACAAGAATACCTAGTTAGCATCTTTTAAATGTATACTAATCACCAAACTTAAGATATGTTGTAAAAGTAACACAATAACATAATTTTAAAAGTAATAAAATATTCCCAGTTATTATTAAATGTTTTTTCCAGTTTTTGCTCTTTAAAAGATAGACAACTAAATAAGTAAATATGCATATAAATATTTCATACCTACAATTTTAATTTATATCAGTACTTATGTTGGAGTAAATATTAACGTTTCCTTGTTTTATACCTACTTAAAACTTCTAAATCATATGTGAGGCGGTATACCTATAATGTCAGTAATAACTTACCTACTTTTATTACAGAACTCTTATTAATAACCCTTTAGTAAACCTTGTTAATAAGTATGAGTTAGATAGGTAGGTGAACAAAATTGTATTTTAAGTGCATCACATTAACAATACCTATGTTACTACGTTTTAAATAATAGGTACCTAATAGTAATATTAATTACACTGTTACATTATACTGCCATTATACTTTAAGTTAAGTTTTTCGTTTTGTATTTCAACAATTGTTTCCTAGATACCTATACAGTATACCTAATTATAATTTTTTTATGTTTTTAAAAATAAACATGACAAACACCAGTTTGCTTTTTTTGTATTGCATGCCCAGAGCATTTAAATACGATGTATCTACTATACTTAGTTTAACACGTATATTGTGTTCTTACTACTTTTTTATTGTTTAATATTTTAAGATGAGTTAAAGTATAAGTAGGTATAGTATAGTAAAAATTAAAAATTAAATTATAATTGAGACTTTTTTAAAAATCAAAATCTTAAAGTTTAATCAATAAGTTAAAGATGAATCTTCTTAAACATGAACTATCAAATATCAAAATATTATTACTAGGTAGGTATACTAACATACATTTGACATTACAGTAATAAGCAGGTGTTTATGATACATTCTCTTAGTACCCTACCTATTTAATTTTGTTATTTACAGAATTATTAATTACATACATTGATGTTTACTTAATTAAGTTTATTTATCAATAAAAGAAGTTATTATTTTCATAATTTGAAATTCAAATTGGTTTTTCTTATTTTATGATTTATATTGTTATTTGTGTTACCTGTTAATTTAATAGATTAAAAATGTAGAGCATGTTAAAATGTGATACAAATGGTTGTGGAAATAGGTATATTCTGTTATGAATTTTTTTTTACTCCTTATGTTTGTGGATTTACATGAGTTGTATAACATCAAGATATGAATTATAAGATAATAGGTTCCTACTTCCTATATAGAAATTCAAATGTATTTAGTTATTAATTTAATTTTTACATGGATACTTTAGTGTTTTTAACGTTAGATAGATATAGCAACCTAATGAATATTACATAATGTACATACTTACTATTATTCAGTATAATTTAAATTACTAATTCAATTCCCTTGAGTCTGGGGTTATTATATAGGTATCTTGAAAAATAACAAATGACAAATTAATATCCAATAATATTTATAAAATAAATTTCTTAAATAGTTAGAAGTACCTAATCTTTTTTACTTTTCTATTATACTTTTTATAGTTAACATTAAAAACCAATAGATTATGATATTTTAAACAATTGAATAATAACGCTATTAATCTCATTATTTTGCGAACCTAATCGTTTCGTATATAATTTCATGAATTATTAATGAACAACACAATACCTAATTAGGTTTTTCATTAAAAAAAAAAATACAGGATTTATAATAAATTGATGATTTGTAGGTTGAATAACATTTTCTAATTTAAATTAGAATTTGAAATTAGGTAGGTATGTATAAAATATAGGTAGATTAAATTTCTTAAAATAAAAATATTACCTCTTAACTGTTGTAAACTACCATTTTATTAAAATATGTTAGTTATTAATACATATTTCAGTGACCTGGAAGTAAAAAATCAATATTTACATTTGCCTTTATTAAAATCTCATTTTGCATGATTTACTATTTACAGTTTTGCTATTTATCTAATTTTTAGAGAAAGATTCAATTTTTGGGTATCTCCATTCAACCTAATATCTTATGGGTGATAAAAACATGAAATTTTTGAATACTAGATAGTCAATATCAACCTTAATGCAGTATATTATACAACTACAAATTATTACCGATATTTTTAAAATATTTTAACGCATCCTCATATTTTACACAATTGTAATTGATTTCCCCCCTACCCCTACAGGTAATGGGTAAGTATTTACTATTTCCTCTGTGCTTGCCAAAGCTT
Organism: Metopolophium dirhodum; assembly: GCF_019925205.1. NCBI lineage: Eukaryota > Metazoa > Arthropoda > Insecta > Hemiptera > Aphididae > Metopolophium > Metopolophium dirhodum. The sequence goes on from NC_083562.1 coordinate 32,076,274, forward strand.
ACTAGCTAGTGATTAAAATCCATGTAATATATTAGTTATATTTACACAAAAGTAATGTACACCAAATGTGCGTTGACAATTTTTCAACCGTACAAATATTTCCTAGTGATGTTCGAATTTCGTAAACCGTTAATATGGTCGGTCAGCATAATAATATTATATACGTAGGTACTCTATTTAAATACATACCGTCGTCTTTTGAAGAGTAATTTTTCTGTCACTAAGCCAATGTATTTAATTTAGCTAGCGCGGGCGTGGTAGATTGGCGGGACGGGGGTGGGGTGTGGCGGGGCTCGTACCAGTCTACAGCGTATAACGTTGCCATGGCGATGGCGGTCTCCCCTTCATGTCAACTTTACTAACGTTCCAATGTTCCATACCCAGGCGTCGTCGTGTACACCTCATGTACGTCCCGATGGTCTATTGATCTGCAAGTTAAACTTTTAGCCCAGACATTGTCGCTGATAAAAAAAATTTCGCAACCACCTACGAAATCATGTGTGTTACACATTATATAATGAATTTACGACAAATCGATTGTTGCGCCGTCGTTAACTATGGTGGGCGTGAGTGACTGAATATTTAGGGTCGAAACTCGAAACACGATATTTTGGACGTGCCAGTTTTGGCCTGTAAAAACAACTATCGGGCTTATATAAGCCGTTCGTGTTGGGCATCTTTATTTCGTTTACACAATTACAATATGATGTTTGTGTTAATCGTGTCCTGATGTCATAAAAAAGTATTTTTAACCCGAAAAACCTCAAAGTTAGGTAAAAAAAAACCATAATTACCATATCTACGTGTTTTTACCTTTGTCTTAATCTGTAGAATGCAGATTAACATTATTAGTTAGTATGCATATGTCGTGTATATTGTGTGTATCGAAGTGCAAAAACATTTTGCTTAACTTAACAATACATAATACGTACACCGTACACACACACACACACATACATGCTAACGTAATTTCGTTTCATCCCCGTGTGAATTATCGGTATATTTCGTCATCATAAATAATATACCTAATACAATTGATTTTAAATTTATTTAAAAACCAGTCGTATTTTTTATGAGCATTTAATTATACTTAGGTACTCATATTTTGTATGAATAAAACCATCTAGTTTAAAGTTTTAATTCCTATTTTTTGAATTTTTTTTCGTCTTATTAACTTTTATATTACTGTACATTATACCCATGTATCTTTATTATATTACCAATAGTAATACCTTTAAGAGAATATCTCATGATTTCTCCGTCTCATTATCCTAAGAAAAACTAGAGATGAACCTATTTTACTCTTGTTTTTTTTTTTTTAATAACACAAATAATATTATAATGAATACCTATGCAATATAAAGGTTCAGATATTATACAGTAGTTGATCTGATATTTTTAAGCAAATTTTGAGTGTACAAATTTTACAAAAAATGTTTGATTTTAGAATGCTAATAAATTGCTTATAAATAAAATACCAAAAGAAATCGCCATTGGATAATAATGAATACTTACCATTAAATTTGATGGGTATGGCTCTTAAATGAATGGAGGCAACTAAATCCCAATAATACCTTATAGAACAAATTAAATCTAGGGTTGTTTAAAGCTACATACTAATTGAGTCCCGAGAAATTTAAAATAATATACTAATTAAGTATGTTTAAATACTAACTAAGTTTCAATATTGTTACTAATTAAATATTATTTTTTAATTTATAGAAATGGTAGAATCCATGAAAAAAGTAGCATCGTTAGATGTTGAATTATCTGTAGAAGAACGAAACCTGTTATCTGTAGCATATAAAAATGTGATTGGAGCTCGGCGTGCAAGTTGGCGCATAATTTCAAGTATTGAACAGAAAGAAGAGAACAAAGGTGCTGAAGAAAAGCTAGAGATGATCCGCCAATATAGATCGCAGGTATGTACTACTCAGACAACCTACAAATATTAATTATATGAAATACATTCAGGATTAATTAATATTCATCAGTTAATTAAAAAATGTATTAATAAAAAATAATTTTAACTGATATACAGGTTGAGAAAGAATTACGGGATATTTGTTCAGACATTCTAAATGTACTTGATAAACATTTAATAGCATGTGCTGCTTCTGGTGAATCTAAAGTTTTCTATTATAAGATGTAAGTTACCTAAATGTACTATTGATCTATGTAGAAATTGTTTTTATAAAATTTAAAAAATAAATAAATCATTTCACAGGAAAGGTGACTACCACAGATACCTGGCCGAATTCGCTACTGGAGATGATAGAAAAGAAGCCGCTGAACATTCTCTGGTCGCCTATAAAGCCGCTAGCGATATCGCCAATCAAGACTTACCTCCTACTCACCCAATAAGGTATTATCATACACATCAAATATTGATACCATAAATATTAACAATTATTTATAATATATATCTGTAAATATTTTTAAAAATGACATTATTCCTAACAGGTTGGGTTTGGCATTGAATTTTTCTGTATTCTACTATGAGATTCTCAACACACCTGATAGAGCTTGTCATTTAGCTAAAAAAGCTTTTGATGAAGCAATTGCTGAATTGGACACGTTATCCGAAGAGAGCTATAAAGATTCTACACTTATAATGCAGTTGTTAAGGGACAACCTAACCTTGTGGACTTCAGATATGCAAGGAGATGGTATGAATGAATACAAAATAAATAAACCTTTTGTTGTTTTATTTATTTTAAAATGAATTATTTTTCTTAGGGACAGAAGCTGAACCTAAAGAGCAGCTTCAAGATGTTGAAGATCAAGATGTCTCATAAATGCCTTCTGTGACTGCTCTATAATAAAATAACTATAATTGTCATCGAAAAAAAAAACCAGTGTCTGTGTACAAATAATATCAAATATGAAAACATAAAAAATATGCATTCAATAGTTACAGCCCTAAAAGTAAAGTAAAGCGACTCACTCCAAGACTGTCAAATTTTTTTTTTCGTACACTTTGATTTTACTTTTATCTCATTGGCAGGGGAACATGCGACAGCAATTTTGGTTTAATCTTTTACAATTCCCAAAAATTAATAATTCGATAAAAAACAAATTTTATGTCTTTCTGTTCAGTATTATGTGTTAAAAGTTTTATTTTTGTATTTAAATTATAAGGCTTTTTATTATTTTTTTAATTATTTTTTTTGTTTTTTTTTTCCTAGAAAGAAAAACGATTAAACAAATCGTAGCTTACCTCAATTCTTTGTGTTGATTACTTAAGAGAGTAACATTTTCTTTCTATTTTATACTAAAGAATATATATTTATACAAAACCATCACTCAAAAATCTCATTTAGAATTCAGAATTAATAGGCGCATTGGGTGTGCCGCCACCAAAGTCAGTTCCTGTAATTAAACCAGTGTTTTTTTGTTATTCGTTTATTACATTTATTTACTTTAATATTAGTAGATACAAAACCTAGCATGACCAATTATTATATTTTATTACTTTTTGGTTATTGTTGCACTTTAATTTTCAATGGTAACAAAAATAAAATTTAAAAAAAAAACATTTACATATAATATGTATGAAATTTGTACAAAGAAAAATGGAATCAAAGTGTACCGTAGTGTTCTTATTTAATATTTAGAATGAATTTTTATTTTATACATTTATTTACTTTTATTTTTTATTTTTGCCAAATTCTCACCTTAACATACTAAATTAAAATACCATATGTATTTATATATATGTGTAATATATATAAATATGTATGCTTTTATGTCAATTAGTTTTTACTTTTATAACAAGTATTTAACTTAGAGCATGAAGTATTTCAGGATCATTATATAATACTAATTTCATCGTAAATTTCTAAAATCTAACCCCTGCCTCTTATGATACCATTATTTAATCAACTAATTCATAACGGAACAATAGTCTCGACTTCTCGAACATAATTTCAGCAATAATTAATTGTAGTACTATCTTTAATGATTTTTTAACATCTGTAACGCAAAGAAAACAAGTGCAACATTTTGAATGTTTTCGTCATTCCGTTTTCTTAGATAAAAAAAAAAAATCCGTAGGTTATGTGTTTATTATAGAATTATTATAGGGTTTATTATAATATATGATAATTAACTATATAAAAATTTTGTTAAACGAAGAAAAAAAAATCGTAATGCTTTCTCATCAAGTTTTTCCCTAAAAGTTTGATTTTTTTTTTTTGTTTTATAAACTAGATATAGTAACTATTAAAAAAAAAATAAACCCACGTCTATAGTATAAACTGTGCGAATAATAAAAACATTTAAATGATGATAATTGATAACAATATATTATATACGTTTGTTATGCTCTATTCTGTTTATTTATCGTATCGCACGAGTCTTAATTGATAGCATTTCGAGTTTTTTTTTTTTTTGTGATATTTTTTTTCTTGCGCTGTAATCATTTAACTACATGTACTGACAATACTTGTGTGTATTTTTTTTATCGTGTGTGTCGATCACATCGAATACGGACCAAAATGTTTACAGTTAAAACTTTTGAAAAAAATAATGAAAAACTTACGTAGTTCTTAGCCACCTATCGATTATTTAGTCTTATTTATTATGTAGATTTTTTTTCTACTTCTCAGTATACGTGATTATTGAAAAATAATAATAAATATTTGAAGAAACTTATTTGACAGTGTTACCGGAGCGCGTTTCCTTTGCCGCCCCGCCAGCTAACAGGAATTTAAATAATCTTAATTATATGTATTCAACACTTGAACAACAATACGACTATAGTTTAACTAGTGTGTGTGTGTGTATGCGTGTGTGTGATCTCGCTCGTGTGTATGTAGGTCAGGGAACCTCTGTACTCTATACTCCTACGTCCCACCCCCCTTCTGCATACGACGACGATGACTCGCCTAACGTAACTTTTAGTAGACATGTCAGTAACTTTTTTACGTACAATTTTAAGATGTATATTATTATTTATTTGTCTCTTTAAACGATAATAATATTAATATAATTAATAACATTAAAACTATTATAATATATGCGCCATTGCATTAAATTTTTACATCTTTCAAATTTTTGTTATTTGTATTATATTTATTTTTCACGGGAAACAGTAGCCGTGGGTAAATAGTTGCCAATCGTTAACAGACAGAAAACACATTCAAGAAGTCTTTTCATAGTCTGTCTACAAATATTTGTGACCGTTTAAGCAAAAAGATAATTATTATTAATTATTCGTTTTGTAAAAAAAAAAAAGTGGTTACGCGTAGATAATATGCATATTATTACAAGTTACAACATCCTGTACTGGGTGTTGTAACTAGTAAGTACCTAAATGTATTGTATATGAAAAATATTTTGTTGTACGCGATTTGGACACAAGGTCGCCGATCTTACCTAATATTTATTTAATAAAGACTATTGTAATATTCGCTCAGACCATTGAGGCGATGACGCATCTACTGGGTGAGTGACTGACTGTGGACGAAAACAACATAATACGTGCCTATTAAAAATATACAAACTTCAGACTATCGTATAATATATTATGATCAGTGTGGAGTGGAAGGTCGGCCACTTTTAAAGTGAGCTTGGGTTTATTCTTCAAGAGGAGGACCCCATACATATTTTGTTGTTTCCGTCTTGCACACGTGCGACAACAAATTTTTGTTCACTAGTTTCAATATTTAACTATTAGCTTTTGATAATAGAGTAAATTGACCTATTATCAAACTTTTAGGTAAGAATTATGTGTGCTGAAGCACAGTCTGCTTTTATTCGATATTTTAATTTTTGATATTTCGCATGCTTGAAAAATATGCTTTGTCAATTCACTCTAATATTGAAACTAGCGAACGAAAATGTGCTGTGTCGTACGTTTGTAAGACATAACAAACGCATGGTGTTAGCATCCTCTTAAAATATTTGAAAAGCGCATACCTAGGTTTATTCAAACCCAGACATTGTTGCCGATACCTATGTGTCAAAAGTGATCGTGTATAATATAGACTATGCGCTTACAGACTACGTAAGATATTAATTATTTGTATTTGCAACCGTCAGGGAGACTTAATAATTAAATAACGAAGGTTGCTCTGGGATATACCTAAATACGTTTTACGTTTCGTCTAGACGGTTTAATTATACCTATTGAGCCAGGGGCGGATTGGTGGTTTTTTCGGCCCGGGAAATATAATTATAAATCAAACCGGCCCTTAAACCGCAAATATAACTATTATTACTCCCCAAAAACGGATTTTTTTTGTCTTTATACACAGGCAATAAGGTGTTCCTTAATTACTATTTCAACATTTGTTTGGTCTCTCTTCTAAATTAGCTAAATATTTAATAAATATTAACTATAATAGTCTTGGGTTAGTCAGATAAGATTAAGCTGTTACGAATTTGAACTTGAAGTTTGAACATAATACATTTTTCCAGAAAATATCCTTAGATATTTTATATTTTGTAACCACCAAATATAAAAACATTTTGTGTAGTAGTTAATAGTTAATTACGTTTTCTAAACCTTTTATGGAAATATTTTCTACTTTATTCTATATTGTCTTTACGACTTGACTGTATATTGTATAATAACATAATTTAATACACAGATCACAATCATTAAAAATTCTACTTCCAGTAGTACAATTTTAATTTAAAAAAATATATTTGAATTCCTTATTCTCTTTTCTAGGTTTGTAGGAGATGGATTTTTATTATCACTAAAGAAAAGGCGAATTTTGAAAATAAGAAAATTAATTTGGTTCTATACTAATTAAACAATACAAAAATTCAAAAATCCGTTTCCTACATAACTTAGAAAAGAGAATAAGTAATTAAAATATGTTTTCATAATTAAAATCGGAATTTTTCTTCCTCTTTTGGGACTTGATCTCAAAATATAGTAACGTGTGACTATATGTAGGTTAGGTTACGTGACGGATTTCTAAGTATCTTAGCATAAAGTGTTCGGGGAACTTAAACGCACATTAATGATCATTGATCAGTAGGGCTTGGAAGTTGTAGGAGTTGCATATTTGTCTGTATACTCTCAATTTATAGCAGACCAAGCTAGAATTCCGTATTTCCATTCGATACAATTATACGAGTTTAAATTTTTTTTTGTTACATTTTCGCGTTACAAAAACAAACTTTCAGACAAACGGCGATCGTTTGATACAGAAAATATCAAGATCTAATCTAGTTATTCAATAATCATGCAATACATTTTACAGGATGTTTATTATTTTTCGAAGCATAATATTGACATAGATGATATTATATCGATTCTCTTCCGGACGTTTGACCGATAGCCGTCACCCGTCGGTGTGCGAGTAGGTACTACCTACCGTTCACTTATTCGTACAGAATATAATATATTTGTATAGGTTATTTAGTAAGTAACACTTTATATCTGTATAGGTTTTGTTCGAAGAAAAAATTGCTTTAAGTGACCAAATTAACGACAACGATCTTAAAAGCGCGCAATCTTTGTTCATTTAAACTCATCGACCATAACACGGCAATAAATTACTGTAAAAATGTGTACGATGCTTGCGTGTGCTTTTCCGCTTCCGCCTAACACCACGTTTAAGTAGGTACCTATCTACTCGCATAATAGATGTAAAATACTAAAATGACGTCGGCTGTGTATAATACAATATACAAATATATTACACAATTGCAGTTTTGGCATGTTCCACTAAACTTCACTTAGGTAGACCACTTCACCACTATTATAATGGATACAACTATAGCTATTTTCGCATTTAGCCAAGTTAGAATTATCATGACCCTCACGACAAACTACTCGTATTAAATTAACTTAATTTGTTCTCACTAATAATATTGTAAAGTGAATTGGAAAACATAAGATTCCCGAAAAAAATAATTAATGGTACTATTGGCTCATCTCAACTCCTATCCAAAATAAATTGTAAGATGCCTTTCTTCTACTCACGGTCTTATATCTTTTTCACGTGCCTAGATCTACCACAAACTACGTACGCCACCCGCAGCCTACCAAAATAATGATGTACCTTCCTTGATGAGGACGCACTTTCCTTTATTTCAGTTAACTATATCATAAGCAATATCTTGATTAATACATAAATATAATAATATGTAAACCGCTAACGGTATTTGTGAATTATTACGTATACATATCTAAATTAGGCCCCAGCAGGTATTGTAAAATTAATAAATCAATACAACACACCAATACGATTTATTTATAATGTATATTTACTTCTTATATAGGCACCTACTGTAAAACAGTAAAGAACAATAGCTTTTCTTTTTCTTCGACAATTTATTTATTTTTTACTCAACGGCCTTCCTTCACTTTGCGTCGCGAACGCCGCCTGTCCAGCAATAATAATAATATGACGACGTCTCGTGCTGCAAACCGCGAAGCACCCCACCCATACTTCAGAAGTTCGGGCCGAATCGCGATAATAATTTTTTTGCTACGATTTAAAGAGCACTGCGCCGCGTCCGCAGCATAATAGCCATTAGCCATGTGGAACGAAGCACTTTTCACCGGCCGACAGAATAACGGCGGCAGTGGCGATGATGACGACCACAGTGACAAGACTTTTCGAGTGTTTAAGCAATTAAGCACTTTCCTTGTAAGTCGAACAACTCGAAAGTCGGAAAATAAATATTAAAAATAAATTATCTCACATTCTCGCGATGTTCCTATTCATTTTGTGATTATATTATATTTAAAAATACGAAAATAATACCTAAGTAGGTTACCTACCTATATATTATATCCATGTAATACCTATTTAATATTTATTTATGCTGAATTGTATGGGGATTTCTGTTGACTTCGTATCTCATAATATATCACTTGATTTAAAAATGATATAATCAATCGCATGAAAATATTTATACATATATCCAAATAAAAAGAAACACAAATGAACACTTAAACGGACTACAAATTCTTCAGAGGGTCTGCATAAGGATTAAGGAAGTGTTAATATTAGTTAAATGTATTTACTATTTATAAATAGGTACTTGCTGGAACATAGATTTATTATATTTAAATTGTACTTATAACCTATTTCATCTGAGTATAGGTCCTCAGTCCCTGCATTTATATAATAATTGTCTATTATTGAAATACATTTCAGAACTATCGTTTTCAGTGCAGGTTATTAAAACTAAATAAAAAACACGATTGTGTCTTATGTATTTTTACAGAAATATAAAATAGCTCATTCACACGAGGTAACAATATTTGATCCAACTAATCAGAGCAGATTGCATCGCCATAAAATTATTCGCTGATTAAAAAAAAATTTCATTTAATATCATTAAAATGTTAATAATGTTTAGACAACGATTGTTTTTAAAAATAAAATGCCATACATATATTATATATACTGAATATTTTTTTTTTTTTTTTTTTTATTCATGGTACAGCATCAACTACTAGGTTATTAGCTTGCAACAAAATTGGTAGTTAGTACATAATAGAGTATAGTTTTACAATAAATTCTTAAATTAAATTATACATGTTAATTTGTTTTAAAAATATGATTATTTTGTTGGTGTTGTCATGTGTAGGGCTGAGGGCTTCAAAGAGGTTGTCGGTCATTTTTAGATTTTTTCTGGTATCTATATGGATGCGGCAGTGGATGAGGAGGTGTTTGACTGTGAGAAGTTCTCCACAGGTTAGGCACATTGCTGGTTCTTCTCTGCGCATAAGATGACCATGGGACATCTTTGAGTGACCTATACGTAATCTATTGATAACTACTTCATCTTTACGATTTGATGTATGGGGTTTAGGCCAGTATTCGGTAGTATTTTTTATTTCTCTCAGTTTGTTATTGGGTGTACGACGCCATTCAGATTCCCATAGATTGGTACAATAGGTGTTGACATTTCTATGGATGTCGATGAGTGAGGAGTACGTGCGTATTTCAGTCAGAGGGTTATTTACTGCTTCACGAGCTGCTTTGTCAGCTTTCTCGTTGCCATCAATTCCGCTGTGGCCAGGTGTCCATATGAACCGTATGTTTTTGTTGGCATTTTCAATGATGTTGCTTATTTTGATTGCTAGGATGCTTGAGTGTAAATTGTATTTCAGATTGTTTAGAGCGCTGAGCGAATCTGTACAAATGTTAATGGTGGAATCGGGTAGTTGAATGGCTAGGTGGACTCCTTCCAGGAGTGCAAAGTATTCCGCCGTATATATACTGTTATGGTCTGGTAATTTGTACGATATGGATTGCTCTCCGTTTATGATAGCGATCGTAACACCTGAGTTTGTTTTTGAGGCATCTGTATAGATTTGTGGTTCAGATGGAAAAGAGTCCATGATTTCATTGAATAAATTTTTATATATAACATTTAACGTTTCTTTTTTACTATGATCCGCTAGGCTGGTGTCCACAAGAAATGTTGGAACCCTCCAAGGGGGCACCACACTGCATTCTCGTTTGATAATTAAATTTGGATCAATATTGGTGTGTGACATTTCATATAACATCCTTTGACCCAGTGGTTTTTTTAGATTGGGATTGGAGCAAAATGTATTTGCAAAACGATTATGTGTTAAGAATGGTAATGTTGAATTTTCTGGGGAGGATAGGATGCGAGCAATATATACTGAATATTATAATAGTAGATAGTTATAAATCATAATACTGCAAAAATAATATTGTTTTTACAATTTAAACCGATTTAAAAATTTCTGAAAACAATACAAATTAGAATAAAAAATTTAAAGCATAGAACAAATTTAATTATATTTTTTTTGATAGTTTATTGATTTATTAATTTATTAATAAGTATACTCCCAACTATTTGGGTTTAGAACTGTTAATTTTCAATTACTACAAATAAAAAAAAGGTGGATAAGTGGATGTCGCTCTGCTGTACAGTAGGTTACAAGTGGGTCACTGTAATGGATGGTGTTAAATTTGAATTCAATGATATAATATCATTGTATAAGAAAAACGATTCTGAGCGAAAACGGTCAGTCAGCCTATGATATTACCAAGTATATTTGATGATATTATTGTGAATAAAGTAATTTATAAATAACCTATTTACGTGGAGCCTTGTTTTCAATTTTCAATCCTTAGCTATAAAAGTTGAACATTTTATAAATTTTTAACTACAAAATAATTATTAAATTATAAATTTGATAAATTCTGTCCAAATTTGATCTTTAAATGCTTATAAAAAAAAACTGTGCCTATGTATTTTCAATATTTTTCAACTGCTATTGTAAAAATATATCAGGAGTCTTGTATTAAATTTTTACACTTTTTAGCCCAACAGATAAAACTTTATTGATATTTATAGAAAAAAAAACTAAAAAAATTGAAAACTGAAAATGCCCGTAAACAGCTCAAAAAGTGTCAAAATATTTTCAAAATTGTATGGTGTATAGGAAATGCTAATATAAACATTCAGTGAAATTTTCATGTATCTACAGTTATTCGTTTTTGAATTACAAGAAAATAAGGAAATCGGTACATGAGAAATCGAGTGAATATCTAATGTTGTAAAAATATGAATTTAAAACGCTCATAAAAATTTAATTTGACTTTCTTGTAGAAATTTTTTTTTTGATAAAGTTAGACAAACTTATGAGGAATCTTGTATTAGATTTTAAAATCTTAGATTTAAAAAGAAAATTTTTTATGAATTTCTAACTCAAAATAATTTGCAAATTTTCGTGATTTTTCCGTATTTTTTCAAGATTTGAACTTTAAACGTGTATAAAAAAAAACTGTGACTAAGGATTTTTAATTTTTTTCATCTGCCTTTGAAACAATAACCTAGGAGCCTTCTATTAAATTTTCAAGCTTTTTTACCCAACAAATAAAATTTTATTGATATTTATAGAAAAAAAATTTAAAAAAACTGAAAACTGACAATGTCCGTAAACAGTTCAAAAAAAGTCAAATTATTTTCAAAATTGTATTGTGTATAGAAAATGCAAATATAAACAACCAGTGAAAATTTCATGCATCTACGGTCATTTGTTTTAGAGTTACACCAATAACCAAAATCGATTTTGTTAAAAATCGATTTTGCGTAAAAATTCCCGTTTTTCCTTAATTTTTCTTTTGTTTTTCACATCGTTTTTGAAAACTACTGGGAAATTAAAATTTTGACCTCCCCAATGCACCAACGATATTCACTTTCCCATCGAACAAGATACTGAAGTCGAAAATCGAAGCATTATTTCGACTACTTATCGTGTACACAGACACAAAAATAAAAAAAAAAAACACACATCATTGTAAAATCAATACATTCATCGTTTCACTCAGAATCTAAAAAATTATGATTTATTGACCTACTACCTAACTGTTTGAGAAATATATAGATTGGGAATTTTATTTTTTATAACAATACAATCACTGTTATTATTAAATTTGTCTAAAATTATCAACATTTTAATATTTTGTGTTAGAAAACCTCTATAATATTAAAAAAAATTTTAAAAATTTTAATAGGATCCATCATCCACGTGTGATGTAAATGCACACACTCTTGCATAGTTGCAACCCGCAAGGCGCAAATGATCCTCCTGCATTATATTATTACAGTAAGTACCTATTACGATTTACGGCTATTGTGCATTATGCGTGAAATAAGAAGGAATACCTTACCCTAGTATAAGGTAATTCTTTTTACAAAATGGTTTTAGTTACTGATTTGTAGGTTAGGTTGGATTGCCTTAATATAACTATACCTATTACCTATTTAATATTATATATCACATAAGTCTAAATTTAATAAAAATGAATAACCTATTCTTAAAAAATATCGCCTTATAAACTTTGAACTTTTTGAGTTCAATATATTATTTGTCACCTAACTATTGTCTATTAAGCATTACTTTACTAGTTATAGGTACTGTATATCTTAATTTTTAACGTTCTCAACTCGATGAAATTGTTTTCATCGTATAACCTGCCACAATTGAATTTTTTCCCCTTTCTAATCTTGCGTGGTACAGTCCCATTACGTTTTATTAGGTTTCGTATTATACTGTGTGTCTGCGGCTGTACTATTTACACTGGTCGTTTAATGTCAAATGATGAGGTCCATTGGACTTCGCCACTCCATCGTAATTACTACGCTCATTACTACGTATGATAAATAGCCACCTAATAAAATTGCAATTATCCAATGACTTTGGACCTTTAAACTGTCTAAAGTGATACACGCGCGATGTCTTATATATTTTTCGTGTCTCTGTTGTCCGAAATAATATTTACATATGCGCGGCTATGCTTTTAAAGTTATAAAAGCACTAAATATTTTATCTTATAGACGCATTATTATTACATAATATTAGGTATTATTAAAATATGTAAATCTCGATCATTATAATTATCGTATGTTGGTACACGCAGTACGCGTGTTCGCATTGTAGTGCGCTATACATATTATATAATATAATAACAATGAATATATTATTATATATTATATAATAGTAAAAAAACCTTGTGCGTTAAAATAATTTTTCGATTTTACATCAAAAATGAAAACGACTGAATTCAAAGTGAGGTATCATTATTATTTCGTTGTTAATAACACTTTTTCACAAAACGTCTGATTTAATAACATTTCACTCATCATTATTATTATTTTCGATTTTAGATTCTGAATGAATGCAAGATTCTAAATGAGTTTTAGCTATTCGAAAATACTCAAGATTCATGCATAAGAACGATTTTTTTTCTCACACTTCGGGTTTACATTTTTACAAAACCGTGAAAATTTGAAATAATTGTATAATTAAAAATGTAGGTATAGTGTTCAATTTTTATAGCTAAGGATTGAAAATTTAAAACAACGTTTCTCAATAGTACTTCATATTATTGTATCAACAAAATATATAAACAATTATTTATTTTTAAAAACACATACCGTAATAACGTAAAAACAAGAGAGTACCTATATAAAAGAATCTTGTTATTACAGTTGTAGTGCATGAGTGGATGAGTGTTTGAAGGTTTTTAAGGACTTGCGGATGATTTTATACACATCGAAGTGCTGGAGAATGTTATCAGATGCCAATATTAAAAAAGATCTATTGTAGTATAGTGAAGTGGTTACCTACTTCCCTTTTGATTCTTTTTTAGATTCTCAAGTTTTACGTACCTATCACTCATATCACTACGACTTGTGTCGGGTAAATCGGTCGTTCTGCACAACGCGATGAAACGATAACCGTCGTTTTGGATTTGAACGATTGTCTTGCGGGAGATGAAATAATATAAAGCCACTGCGATGTCGAGTGAGTGAAAACTGTAAAAAAAAGAAAAAATATTCTTTTATTTAACAAATGTAAGCCATGCGTAAAATAATATAAATCATAATTGCAATCTGTATGTCGATTATAATATTTAGTTATTGATTAATGATTTATCTAGACATTAAAAGCACCTATACCTAATCACAACTATTCCCTAGTTTTTCGAAATATATTCGAACCTTAAATATTTAAAAGTTTGGTTCAGAGTACAAATAAAATAAATACCTAATGTCTAATATGCAACCGAACTTTCGAATAACAATTTTTTATTTGTATTCTGAACCAAACTTTTTAAATATTTAAGGTTCGAATATATTTCGAAAAACTAGGGAATTGTTGTGATTATAGGTAGGTACTTGTGATGTCTTGATAAAGCAATAAACAATAACTAGATATTATAATCGACATACAGTTAGCAATTATAAATTATGATATATATTATTTTATGCATGACTTACATTTATTATATAAAAGAATATTTTTTTTTTTTATTGATCATGAAGCCCGACAACTGGTTATTAGCTGTTCTTTTGTTTGTAGGGGAGGAATTGTAGGTCTGTAAACACGTGTGTTTTGGTTTGGCGGCATTTTCAAGTGGGCACCCGTCGTAGGTATCTGCCATGCCCCCGGGTGGGGGATGGTAGCACTTCTCTCCGGACACCGTGACTTGCCCGAAGAAAAATGCCACCCGCAGCCGGGTTTGAACCGGCGCCGGTGTCGCAGCCGACGCCTTAATCCGCTCGGCCACTCCGTCCCCCAAATAAAAGAATAATATCAGCCCATAATCCGTATTATATTATTATTATTATGCAATTGATTTGTAATTGTATACCTTTGATTATTCATTGATCAATTAATCAAATGTCATGAAATATTAAACGAAAAAACGAGTCAAACATCGATACCTACTTCCAAAATAGTGCCCCTTGAGCCGTATACAATTATACATTGAATGCAATAAATTATTACTTAAAACTACTTTCGACACACTGGTGTACCTATATTGCCTACACTCTACGCCGTACTACATAATTTATTAATATTATCATGTTGCCATAATATTATCGTGGTAACTTATTAAGTTATAATAATAATAATATTATGGTGGTGGTACGGTTATTGATTCACCAAGCACGATGGCCGTTATTTTTCCTTTAATAATGAGTTTAAAAATTATTTTACACAACTATTAATATATGTAATATTTAATCTATATTAATTAATTAACAATTTTGAGGGAGGATTCGGGTTAGGTGACAAAAGAGGTTTTATTTGGTATAACTTGTTGTTCAGTTCCTGGTCCCAGAGTCGTTGGTGAATCTTTTTGCTAGTTTTTAAGGCGTTTCGGACAGTGTCCTTGAAAGATGAGAGGTCTATTTTTGGGATATTGATGTTGGTGGCGGCTTTTGTAGCTGCTACATCAGCTTTTTCATTTCCTGGTATGTTTTTGTGGGCAGGAATCCACATAAAGGTTACCGAACGGGGGGTAAGGGAAGAGGCTCTTTCTTGTATGTTTTTTATTATTTCATTTGATGTCCCTTGGTTTTATATGGCTAGGATAGAACTAAGGAAATCGCTGGCTATTAAGAAGGACTTTGTATTTTTCCAATTTTGTTCAGTTAGTTTTATGGCTTTCAGGATCACTAGTGCCTCGATGGTGAAAATAGAATTAATCTCCAGTGAAGAGAACTTGAAGGTTTCTTCATCTGTAACTATAGCTAGTCCTGTTTGGACGTTGGATTTTGATCCATCGGTGTATATAATTTTGTGATTACAGAAATTCTTAAGTATAATGTCATTAAAATGTTTAGGGATTTTGGACGGCTCTATGTTTTGAATTTCTTGGATCATTGAGGTGTTGATGTTTAGGTTCATTTTCCAAGGAGGGTATATGTAGGGAACAGGGGAGAGCAGTTTAGGCAGTGGTGTATTTGTTGTGTCTAGCCATCTTTTAATTCGTGTAGATATTGGATGATTTTTTTTTAGGTGCAATTAAGGAGGTGAAGTGTTGAAAAGGTATGGTGATATAGCATTGTCCTTGTCGGCTAGTATTTTAAGTGCAAATTTATGGATGAGCATGTTTCGTCTTATTTCGAGTGGCGGTGTATTTGCTTCACATAGGATGCTAGGTATGGGGCTGGTTTTAAAGGCTCCAATACGAGACAGATATTGTAAACGTAAACAATTTAGTATTTAAGTGGGCTCAGCGTATTATTGAAATAAAATTATAAATTGAGCGATGGAATAAAATATGTTAAGGCGCCCGGTGCCAAAGTAATGTTGTCCACAAAAATACTAAATATGACGTCTGTAGAATCAACCAAATTTTATAATTATTTTAACTTAGAGAGTGTTTCTACAGGCCGCATTAAACTCCGCTTTTTAGTATGTAAATTGTTAGGAAACTAGGAAAAAAAAATAAAAAGGTGGGCAAGTGGGTGTCGCTCTGCTGTACTACAGCGTAGCTTACAAGTAGGTCACTGTAATGGATGGTGTTAAAAACTTAAATTCGAATTCAATGATTTAATATCATTGTATAAGAAAAACGATTCTGAGCGAAGACAGTCATTCAGCCTATGATATATTACATTATTACTAAGTATATTTGGTGATATTATTGTGAATAAAGTAATTTATATATTATAACCTATTTACGTGGAACCCTGTTTTAAATTTTTCAATCCTTAGCTATAAAAGTTGCACATTTTATAAATTTTAACTACTGAATAATTTGTAAATTTTCAATTTGATAAATTTCGTCAAATTTCGAACTTTAATTGCTTATAAAAAAAATTGTATTTAATAATTGTTGTTGAAGTACACAGATATACAGAAGTTAAAGGTAAATAATAATAAGTATAATGATACGATAGTGTTACGAGTATACAATAGTGTTACGAGGCGTAATAAAAATCGACGACTAACTATGTATACCCGGCTACACTACACATGACATATATGCTGTAGTATTATAAAAATGTATAGTCAGTGTCTAACTGGAACTTAACTTTAATTCAACAGGAACTTAAGTATATTCCAAATAATATGGAACTTAACTTTAATAAACCGGAACTAAACTTTAATAAATGTTATATGGAACTTGACTTTGATAAAAGTTATTTGGAACCTAACTTTAATTAACCGGAACTTAACTTTGATAAAAGTTATTTGGAACTTAACTTTAATAAAACTGGAACTTAACTTTGATAAAAGTTATTTGGAACTTAACTTTAATTAACCAGAACTTAACTTTGATAAAAGTTATTTGGAACTTAACTTTAATATAAGTTATATGGAACTTAACTTTAATTTGAGCTATACATAATATAACATACAATATTTTTCGAAAAAATTATTTAAAAAAACAAGAATAATTCCTATTTTATGTCACACGGGTTGATCTAGCAACTGACTGCTACGACAACTGCGCAATTTTTTCATGCATAATCCGTTTTGAAAACGTCCAGAAAATAGTTTTTTTTAAGACTGTGTATCTTGATAACAACTAATTTAATTTAAAGTGTATTGTTTTATTATATAATAATGAAAAATTAATAATTATAGTAAAATATATAATTGCAAAACATTTAATACCTATATCTAGCCATCTAGGGTATAAACCACACTAAAAAACCCAAAATGTGAGAACAGACAGAAAAAGGAATCACGCACACATAATTTTAAAATCAATACATTAATCGTTCGGCTCAGAATCTAAAATAATAATAATAACTATTGTTCTATAAGCCCCAAATTGTAAAATTAACGTAAAAGTAACGGTTTGTCAGTGTGTATATTCTATATTCTATTTATATTGTTATTACCAGGGTTAGGATTTGTATGCAATAAAAAATGGTAAAATATGCATTTTATTTACCAAAATATGCAAAAGTATGCATTTAAATTTTTATAAGATAAACACAAAAATATAGTTTCAAAAAAAGTATTTATTTGTTGAAATACATCAGTGATTTGTCTTAATATAATATAATTGAGAGAAATAAAATAAAATAATTTAGAAATAAAATTTATAATTCACATTCATTACGTGTGTTACATGCTACGACCACATATTTTTTCAAATTTTCGAAAATGAATGTCAAACTATTCAATCTTTTATCGCATACCTATTGTACCATAGGATTGTATTTATAAAAATAAAATTTATGTTTGACAAAAAAACCAAGTTTTATGAAATATACTATAAAACATGCATTTTTTGCATTCTTATAATCGAAATATGCAATAATATTAATTTTATTCAATATATGCAATAATATGCATTTCATCTAAAATATGCAAAAATAAAATACCACAATTTATCACGCACGTGTCCTCAACCCCCCATCCAAAGGAAATCTCGAACATTTCTATCCAAATATTTTGTACGTCATTTGTATGAATTTGTATGACCATTTTTGGAATTTGTACGACACCAGTATTCGAGCAATATCGGAAATATAGAAGGGGGGATGGAGACACATGTCTCCAGCCCCCCCTAATATAAATAATTAAGTATTCATACATTTTATACTGCAAGATTCAAGAACGCCATTTGTATGAATTTGTACGACCATTTTTGGAATTTGTATGCGACCCCCACCCGAGTTATAATCGAAAAACCAATTTTCCCGTGTCCCCCCGCCCCCCATCATCGGAATTGTGGAAGAATATCTATGAACCCATGTTAAAAAGTATTGTTATACAGTGTTGAGTGGTTAACCAAAACCTAAGACTTATAATAAAAGTGGTTAGAAGAACCGTTAATATGGAAAACCTGTTGTTAACAACCAAAATCGTAATCGCCAAATTTGTTTTGATTTCCGTGTACCCGTTTGTATCTAATTCTTTGATTGTTGTTTAATGATATTTTAATTGATTTATGTAATAATAATGTTTTAAAATATAAATCTTATATATATGTATAATGTATATGATATTATATTCACCACGTACATGTAGAAGTATAGTAGTTTTTTTTATAATTTTTGAATGTTCGATTAATTTATTTTTTCCATTATAAATGTTAAACAATACAATATAAGCATTAAGCACCCTTTATACTTAAATTTAAATTTAAATGAACCCATCGTGAATATTAATATAATTCTAAAATTATAGTACGGTACAACCATACAGGTTTTAAATTACATCCATAATAATATATGTATCGTATATATCCATAGGTATATTATTATCCAAGTGATTATCACTTATTTTAAATATTAATACCTTTTCAATGCATTTTTTTTAAATTTAACTTAATTAATGTATTAAAGACGTGTAATAACCTAACTTTTAATTTAATTGAAAAAATAATACTTTACTTAAATTATATAAGTTTAAAACTATCATTAACTTGCCCAGCTGTGGATTTAGGTAAGTAATATTATTTTATTTGTTTATAAGTTGTTTTTAGCAGTTTTTAGCATTCACAATATATTGTGTATAACCTATTTACTTGAAATACAACAATATATATATTAGTAAAATGCGTCTGTGAGGTTTATGACCCATTCCACGTAATATGTAATGAATCGAATAACTTGGATTGTCATTATTTAAACACTATTTGTATGAATTTGTACGACCATTTTTGGAATTTGTATGCGACCCCCCTCCCGAGTTATAATCGAAAAACCAATTTTCCCGTGTCCCCCCGCCCCCCATCATCGGAATTTTCTACTTTTTCCTACGCGAAACAATTAAACGCTATTTGTATGAATTTGTACGACTATTTTTGGAATTTATATGCGACCCCCTCCCGAGTTATAATTGAAAGCATACACAATATATCGTGCATAACCTATTTACTTGAAATACAACAATATTTATATTAGTAAAATTCGTCTGTGAGGTTTATGACCCATTCCGCGTAATATGTAATGAATCGAATATCTTGGATTGTCATTATTTAATTATGATTGATATGCATCTCTATTTTAAGACCTTTGTATTTCTACTATATAGAAATAAGATTTGTCTTTTCCTATATTCAAGATAAATCTTGTTATACTTGAATTAATATGTTGTTATAATCACTTACCTGTGTACCTTAAGTAGAGGTGCTTCCTTTCTTTTTTGAACCCAAAGGAAGAAAGTCCACTTAGAAGATGGAAATAAAATAAGGTGCTTAGTTTAATAGAGAAATAATTTAAACATTTGTTGAATACTTTTTAATAATAAATAATTTAAATAAATAGGTTATGCATAATATATTGTGAATGCTAAAAACTGCTAAAAACAACTTATAAACAAATAAAATAATATTACTTACCTAAATCCACAGCTGGGCAAGTTAATGATAGTTTTAAACTTATATAATTTAAGTAAAGTATTATTTTTTCAATCAAATTAAAAGTTATGTTATTACGCATCTTTAATACATTAATTAAGTTAAATTTAAAAAAAATGCATTGAAAAGGTATTAATATTTAAAATGCGTGATAATCACTTGGATAATAATATACCTATGAATATATAGGATACATAATATATTATTATGGATGTAATTTAAAACCTGTATGGTTGTAGCGACGTACAACTATCATTTTAGAATTATATTAATATTCACGATGGGTTCATTTAAATTTAAATTTAAGTATAAAGGGTTCTTAATGCTTATATTGTATTGTTTAACATTTATAATGGAAAAAATAAATTAATCGAACATTCAAAAATTATAAAAAAAACTACTATACTTCTACATGTAACCTAACCACTCAACACTGTATAACAATACCTTTTAACATGGGTTCATAGATATTCTTCCACTATTACTTCGAACACAAATTCTAGAAATGATCATACAAATTCATACAAATGGCGTTTAATTGTTTCGCGTAGGTAAAACTAGAATATTCCAAATAGGAGGGGCAGGGGAAAAGGGAAAATTGGTTTTTCAATTATAACTCGGGAGGGGGGTCGCATACAAATTCCAAAAATGGTCATACAAATTCATAAAAATAGCGTTTAATTGTTTCGCGTAGGAACAAGTAGAAAATTCCGATGATGGGGGGCGGGGAACATGGGAAAATTGGTTTTTCGATTATAACTCGGGAGGGGGTCGCATACAAATTCCGAAAATGGTCATACACATTCATACAAATAGCGTTTAATTGTTTCGCGTAGGAAAAAGTAGAAAATTCCGATGATGGGGGGCGGGGGGACACGGGAAAATTGGTTTTTCGATTATAACTGGGAGGGGGTCGCATACAAATTCCAAAAATGGTCGTGCAAATTCATACAAATGGCGTTCTTGAATCTTGCAGTATAAAATGTATGAATACTTAATTATTTATATTACGTACAAAATATTTGGATAGAAATTTTCGAGATTTTCTTTGGATGGGGGGTTGGGGACACGTATATCAATTTATCTCATAATGAGTTGATTCGTGGACATTACTGACAAAATCAATAATCAGAAATCTCAAAAAAATATGCTATTGCATATAAATCTTAGCCCTGGTTATTACTATTATTAATAATACAGTAACCGATAAGTTAAATTAATATTGGGTGATGTAAGTATCATGTGAAAATGATATTGACATTGAAACTAAAGGAATACTTAAAATTAATATAATGCTCACTATAATAACCAAATAATAGGCACACATATATTTACATGGGTGTAAGAAAAAAATGTAATAGTTCTAATTATAACTGAATGGTATGATGTAGATAAAAGCTTAAATAACTAAATCAGTGACTGTGAATATCGTTTTAAGATTACTTGGTTTTCATTTTGAGGGATTTGTACTAATTTGTAATGTGTCAAAATATTAAATAATGCTAAAATGTAAACATAATGCAGTAAATATTATAACTTGTGAAAATATTTTTTAGATTAAAAATTGGTGGGGTGGGGGGTAGCCCCCACGACTTAGTTCTAATATATCCTATGGTGGTAGGTGGGTTATTGTTACAAGTTATTGTTCATTACCACACCTAAAAAAATTTAGTTCGGCGCCACGCGTATACTTACTAAATTTTATATTTTTATTTTATAGTTTCAATATGACGTTATTAGATTGTAATCTTTATCCAAATTAATTTTATAACGTAAACGGTACATGATAAAAAATTGTTTTCTTGAAAATGTTATAATTAATAAATACCAACGAATTTCTTACAGACTCATGAAAACAATTATATTTTTAACATGCGCCATTTACACAGCCATTTACCATTTACATGTAACATGTAGCATTTACCAATAGCATGTCTAATAATACCTATATTAATTTATGTTAATATTCTTTTAATTACTAGGTCTTGAAGAAGAAACTTTAAATTCTTGGTTTATACTAATACATTTATAGCCTTCGGTTAAAAAAAAAGGTTGGTCGCACCACCACCACATATTTAGTCAATCGGAAAATTACCTAACTCACTATAGTTCAGAAAAATGTTTTAAAATTATATCAAATTTTAACTAGTTACAACACTATACGAACACATCTTCGATATTATTATGTCAGTGAACAACCGTGTAGAATGCAAAGCGTTATAAATATTTACATAACAACAACAATAGTCATCAAAATATCTTCTCTAAAACGTATATATATATTCCGTTAATTATCGAACGAACAGTGTGACTATTATTCGACCATTCGAGAGCCTATTATATTATACTATATTATAATATTATATTTCAACTGCATACAAATATTATGATGAATGACGTACGGAAAACTCGTCCCGCTTCGCCGCGTACACCAAAATCCACAAAACAATATTTATCAACCTCGTCAATTTTGCCAAGTCAAAATGACAAAAAAAACCAAATTCTATGTTTCACCAAACCGTTTTGCCTTACCCGCCAGTCGCCACTGATGACACACAAACGACATAGCAACAACTATATGTCCTTGACCAACCTAAAGGATGATCCTGTGAACTTGCCTCATACTGGGCGAGACATCAGGCCTCCACCTATCCACATCAAGAACATTTCAAACTACTCTGCTTTCAATTAGTATTTGACACTGACAATATTAGTGAAGTCCGTAGACCATTGAAGCAATGCAATCATATTACATACCTATATTACATTTTATTTTGCATAGTTTTAGTCATTTATTTTAACACGTTGACTGCCACGAAACCGCCGGCGACCTATAACAAGGATAAAATATATTCTAATTTCAATGATTGTAATTTTTACAGTTGTTACCTATATAAAAGCTACAAGAGAAAAATACGAATATTCGTATAATAACACTATGATAATAATAAAAGTAAATATAATCTAATTAATTAGTTCTTATTAGGTATATAATCTATACAGTTTAAAATACATTTTTACAAACACAATTTAATAGTTTTAAATATTATAATAATGCAAAAAGAAAAGTACCTTCCTATACCTATTGTAAGATGACATTTATAGTTTTAAATTAAAAATATTTCAAAAATACAATCAATTATATTATCAAAGAAATCGATATCAACAGATCTACCATTATGACTCATAAGTACATTTTCTGTTAAAAATTACATGTAATTTAATGAAATATTTTCTATATAAAACAATATTTTGTCTTGTTTGAATATTATATAACTTGTTTTATGATTAACATTTTCTAATAATTTTGGTCATACAATCAAATTATTTATAATAACTTAAACAAGAATAGTATAGTTAAAAATTGTCTAAAAGTGGAGATAGCCGGTATATTCAAAGAACTTAACCTTTTCTCGTGACCTGATGCAGAATGTCTTATCTTAAATGACAACGAAAATGAGTAAATCTCAGAAAATTATAATATTATATATATTACGATGCATGTCGTAAGACAAAAAAAAAATTAAATTAATAAATTATAACGATACGTATAGGGATGTGTTATTTTCTCATATATTATTATACCTAGGTACTGATTACTCTACCAATATAATATCATTATATATTATGTTATTCCGTTCCGCTCAAAAATAGAGAGAATAAAATTGAATAAATATACGCTTTTTAGCTCCAGTGTATTGAACTCTGGGGGTACAAATGTAGGTATATCATATATATATATATATATTATGAATAATTTGTTATATACTTTAGTGTGCTCGTTATAGTGTTCAAATCGACGAACGAACGGTATGATGATTAATGGCGCGTATTGTCGTGTACAATATTCAGTCAGTCGATTACGGTTCTAAAAAAAAAACGCTGAAAAAAAAATATCATAATAATAAATTAAACCAACGACATTTTCTTCCAGTTGTATACACACCGTCGATAGTAATTATTAACATACAAACGTAGGTCGTGGGTATATACATTATTTTACCATGTACTTGATGTAAAATAAAAAAAACACGACTAATATTAACGCGTGTACGGCAAAAAATAAATATAATAATATAATATATGTTTAGATATAGCACTATTAGATACGGGTTGATCCATTTAACGTAATACACTATATATCGTTATTATATCAGAAAACATAAACGTTTTTGGGCAGCAACCTTATAAGCAGTACACATATAGTCCACCAGAAAATAGTATTGAATTATTGTGTTTATAATATTTATGATTATTTTTTTAATCGCTTTTCTATAATATTGACGAATTCACATAGGTTAATAATTTTCCTTTAAACTAAAAACGCCAAAACCAAGTCTGTATAGAAATCGTCAAATATTGGATGGATGAACTATGAAGTGATTGCCACCGGCCCTCATATCTACTTTCAAATAAAGGTGAAGCTCTTATTTACTATTACATCGCATTTCCTTTTCACGACACATCAAAGAACTTCGATAGACTGAGCACATGTGTTTCTTCGTCATAATAAATTAATACTTACTCCGATAAAAATGGTAAACTGTCGAGTTCGTTATGAAATATTAAAAACTAAATATATAACAGAATTGAATAATTAGTGACACGTGAAACGCTAAAAGTATAATAGTATACTAAATTAATATTTATCGTAATAATTGGATCATAAAAGTAAAAGTAGGATCACGTTCATCAAACTAATTTAAAACTTCAATTCGTTCAAAATAGATTCTCTGATATATATAAAATAATAGGTATATACCTACATAAGCTTAAATTTTTACACTCGTAAAAACGTGTGTATTAAATTCGATTACACATCATCGATGATTACAGAGAATGAATAATATTATACACCATTGGCGTGGCCCGTGGTTCTCTTATTAGATGAAGAAGACGAGAAAATTAATAAAGTCGAAACTATAGTTGTTACCTTTATTATACTATATTTTGTGTAGTTATACCTACTCTCGGCATAAGTTTATTTATATACTATTTTTTATAATACGCAATTAATGTATTATAATAATAATGTAATATAGCGTATGGGTATATACCAGAACCAGATACCTGAATCTATTTTATAAATATTTTATTTGTTTAATAGATTTCTGGCCACTGGTGAGTCGCTTCGATCAATATCGTTTGCTTTCCGTATACGAAATAACTATATACTAGTACAATAATACAAAATACGTTAGCTACTTCAAAAACTAAATCAAAGCCGATTTTTATGCCCGATACTAAAAACATAGACTTCAACCAAAAAGCAGCAGAATTCAGTTACCAGAGGAATTTTCCAAATTGCATTTCAGCTATTGATGGGAAGCACATTCGCATTCGTTGTCCCTGCAGTAATTCCGGTTCACTGTTCCATAAGTACAAAGATTTTTTTTCCATAGTAACTACTAGCAATGGTTGATGCCAATTACAATAAGTTTGTTGCCGTAGACATTGGATCTTTTGGGAAACAAGGCGACAGTGGCATATTTTTAAAATCAAATATGGGGAAACAAATATTAGATGGGTCATTTGGGTTTCCAAATGACAGCGCATTGCCTGGATCAACAAAAGTTTTACCATATGTCATAGTGGAGGTGACGAAGCTTTTCATCTACATAGGCATTTTATGAAACCCTATACTAGAAAATTCGCTACTGAAGATCCAACGAAAATAGTATTTAATTATAGATTAAGTCGAGCAAAAAGATAGTTTCAGAAAATACATTCAAATTAATTATCGCAAGTATTCAGAATTTTTTACCAACCAATAAACTTAGATACCAACACTCGCCAAGATCTCATATGGGTGACCTGTTGTTTACACAATAATATGTTACGTGAAGGTTTTATGGAAAAAAATACAAAGCCATTTTTTGAGTTTGATAACGAAACACCATAACCATCAAACAATTTGATGCCAAACGCACGACGAATAGGATTTACATGTAGGGATGGCTTTGAAGTAAGGGATAATTTTTTAATAATGAGTGGGTACTTCGATGGACTTAAGTATTGAGTAATACCTATAAACTTTATACTTACAAATTACAATTATAATTATATACAATAAAATTATTAAGTAAACCAATGAAAATAAAATAAATATATTATAATGTAAAATTGATTATCAGTGAAATCAAAACAGTTTTTGGGTATACTTAGAAATAACGATAAAAAAATTGTATAATCAAATTTAAAAAAGCATACATAATTGATAAATGTATCATAATATATTTATAAGTAATATATTATATTCCTATACTTAAAAATTATACCAAAACCATATATTGATATCATACATTTTTAATACGTGATAATATACTAATATGTATATATGTTCGTATTTCGTATACTTCTAATATTTATATATATTTAAAAAAATTGAATGTATAATATGCATCATACATGTATAACTATGTTGTTAATGTTTAACTGACTGCTACAATATTATATAATATATTATTTTTAGAATATTTTGGTAAAATAAGTAATGTTCAAAATATTATGCATCAAATACAATAAATTAAAATTACTCTAATCATTATTTTATTTTTTATTTTTTATACATACGAAATATTACTGTCTTCATTATAGTTAAAACTATTAAAATTTGAAGTACCTACTGGGGGGGTATAGGTACATTACTAGTCGATGGACCTGAAATAAAACCATACTGACTAGGTACCATGTTTGAACTTCTAGCAGGGGCAGTGTACTTTTCTTCAAGCTCTCTTTCAATGCCGACAGCAATTTCAATTTTTCCCAAGAAATTCACTAAAATTGCATATGTACTGGTTTGCAATGCGCGACATGCAGCGGCGACGGAACTTTCGGACACGACTGCATCGCGAGGTTGCAGTAGGAGCGCGACACTTGTGTGACAAGTTCGACCTTCCGCAAAAATAAAACATCCAATATTTTTTCAAAACAATTTATTAATATAGTAGGTACCAATAGTACCTTTTATTACAGTAGATACTCATATAAAATAAATATTTATACAAATATAAAATAAATGTCCAAGCCTGTCTTTTCCACATGCGTGAAGTTGGCACCCCGACTTTATCGTATCGTCACCAAACTAGTACCATCTTTTTGCAAAATAATTGAAACAGTTTGCAACACTGATGAAAAAATTCGCAACATTGTTTTACAACCCCCGCGAAGAAACATAGTTCGGGGTGCCATCTCCACGCTCGTGTCTTTTACCCCGATGAGGATGAACTACTTACTGAAGAAATAAGAAAGCATAGTGTTCTGTATAATATATCTAACTCTAGACATAACGACATCATTTTTAAACATGAATTGTGGAAGGGCATTTCCATTAAATTAAATAAATCATGTAAGTACAATATAAATTATTAAGTATTACCTATAAAGTCTAACTTAAATATTTTATTCAAGGCCGTATCTAAAATTAATTTTCGGGAGGGGGGGGGCCAAAACATGTATATTGTAATTTTATTGAATTTATGTTTTTATATATTCGGTTACAAATAAGGCATAATGAAGAAATTTCGGGGGGTTCAGACCTCTGGACCCCCCCCCCTCAGATACGAGCTTGATTCTAGTATGTAATTAAATAAATATAATGTAAATAAATATAATGTATAATATTGAACAATCGATGATACAAAAAAAAAGATGGAAAAGTATTCGGGATTCGTTTTTTCGAAATAAGCGGAAACTTGGAACTGGATCTGCAAGATCAAATTAAAAAAAAAATGGTTTTTGGCTCCACATCTTGGTTTTTTGAAAAACGTGGAAAACAAATGAGAGTACGTACAATGACTTATAATTTATTATACATAGAATATTTTAGATTTATGAGGATGAACTATTTATTGAAGAAATAAGAAAGCATAATGTTCCGTATAATATATCTAACCCTAGATATAACGACATCATTTTTAAAGGGGAATTGTGGAAGGGAATTTCCATTAAATTAAATAAATCAACATCAAACATTACCTATATTAAGGTTTAGCTTAAATATTCTAGTAAGTAATTGTTTGTGAATTATTATCAGGTAAAACCTTCAAATTACTATTAAGGTGCCAGTTTTTTAAATTTTCCGAAATTCAATAAAATTTTATATTTTAGTTGCCACACCAATTATAATACTTTATGTAATATTACGATATTTTTTGTTTGATTTGATTCTTTATTGTGTTGGGCGATAAATCATCTGCAATCAACAGTTTCAATTACTTCAGTGTCTTCATTTTGTGGATTTACATCATCAACTGGTTCAACATTTGAAGTCGTTCTGTAATTAAAGTCATAAAATAAAATAATAACTAATGATACCTATTTTATTAGATAACGTAGCTGCTTAATACCCTCACAATAATAACTACTAGAATGTATTTTAAATATCGTGTGTAATAGTTTGAATATTGTTGGGCGTACCTACCTATTACGTATTAGTATTTATCAGAAGTAATAATAATATTAATGTAAATATTATTTTTATTTCGAGAATTTCGTGTAAACGTCATACAATTTTTATATTTTTATTAAAATCATAAATATTATTTTAATAATTAATAAATATCTATATAATATATAATATATAAAGCTGTAGAGTTTGTTTGTTTTTACACGCTAATCTCAGGAACTATTGGTTCAAATTGAAAAATTATTTTTTTGCTAGATAGTCAGTGTTCGGATTTATCTAGATGAATATCTAGATAATTATTTGGTCATCTTTTATCTTATCTAGATAAATAGTTACAAGGTATCTACACGTTCATCTTAGATAATTTTTTTAATTAATAAATTCACCTAGATACATTTTTATTGATAAAAATCGTGAAATTGTACAAACGCATTTTTAAATATTTATACAGATTCTCAAACAAAGTTTATGGTTTATAAATAACTAGCTGATCCCGCTGGCACTTCGTTGCCCGTTAAATGTACCAATTCTATATGACTCAAACTTTGTTCAATTCGT
Organism: Metopolophium dirhodum; assembly: GCF_019925205.1. Taxonomy (NCBI): domain Eukaryota; kingdom Metazoa; phylum Arthropoda; class Insecta; order Hemiptera; family Aphididae; genus Metopolophium; species Metopolophium dirhodum. The sequence continues at coordinate 32,105,821 of NC_083562.1, forward strand.
TATTTAATATCTGGTGTATGGTGTATGATGGTGTATGGTGTTCAAAATTTATTTTAAGTTTTCTGTTGCCTGGAATAAAAATTCTGATTCGCAGCAGTATATTATCAGGTAGGCAATCTACCTGCGGTAGATCGCGGACCCCGTGCTGTTTGTACGTAAGTGTATTATTTAACTCTAAAATATCAAAATTATACCAAGTTTGTCATTTTTACTTAATTCCACCTACGGAGGGTTAATATAATCAATTAATACAAAAGCCTCACGCAATCGTACTAAAATCCGATGAATAAAAAAAAACAAATTTAACACTTTTTAAATTAGCCTATCTTCTTCCCAGAAGTCTAATCTACACACAAACATTCATTTTTATCTATATCTATACTAATATATAAAATGATGACGTTTGTTTGTATGTTCGGGATAAACTCCGAAACTACTGAACCGATTTCGAAAATTCTTTCACCAATACAAAGCTACATTATTTGTGAGTGTCATAGGCTAATTTAAAAAGGGAAGTGATCACCCCCGGTAGGTGCTCAAACAGGAATTTTGAGATTTACGATAGAAATTTTTGTTTTTTAATGGTTGCTATGGGTTATATATATAGATAAAAATAATTGTATAGACGTTGTTGTTTTTTTTCGGCCACGTCGCCAGGTGTGCACCTAAGAGGCCATAACCCCGGAACTACTTATCCCACAGCGTACAAACTTCACAGAAACCATCTACATGTCAATCTTAATAATATGCCCTGAAATTTTTATCGATGTTGAGTTATAAAATGTATTCAAAATGTACACTTATTTTTATATATATAGATGTAATTAATTTATACCATTATTATTATTATTATTATGTTCCTATAATGCCCAACTAAAATATACCTAAATTTAAAACCATTTAAAAAATAATTGTATCTTTTTTTATCTAGATAAAAAAGTATTTATCTTTATCTTTATCTTGATAAATATGAGTTAAGTTATCTTTTATATCCATCTAGATACATTTGAGTTTCATTATCTTTATCTTTATCTAGATAAAAAGTACTTATCTAATCCGAACACTGTAGATAGTTCATTCATCGAGGAAGGCTATAGGCTATATAACATCACGCTACGACCAATTAATATAAGTGCTCAAATAGGGATTTTCAGATTTACCATGGAAATATTTGTTTATAAATGGTTGCTATTAGTTATAGGGGAAATAATTAATAGAAATAGTATTTATTTATTATTGGTTGCTATTGGTTAATCGAGCAGATCAGGTACAAGCATGCATCAAATCGAATTTTCGCACATAGCTTACCAGGGTGGCTGAGTTGCACTTACTGCAGTGAGTTACACCAAAATGGAGTTGAACAATCACAATTTTTTTGGCATTTTTTACGGGCACGAAGTGCGCAGGATCAGCTATATTTTATATAAATGAATGTTTGTGTGCAGATCTCTGGGAAGAAGATAGGCTAATTTAAAAAGGGTTAAATTTGTTTTTTTTTATTCATCGGATTTTAGTACGGTTAGTTTAAGATTATGTATTAATTGATTATATTAATCCACTGTATTATATCAATATAAACTTGGTATAACTTTGATACTTTAGAGTTAAATCATACACTTACGTACAAATAGCACTGGGTCCGCGATCTACCACAGGTAGATTGCCTACCTGATAATATACTGCTGCGAATCAGAATTTTTATTCCAGGCAACAGAAAAATTAAGATAAATTTTGAACACTATACACCGAATATTCAATAATGAATTGAACAAAGTTTGAGTCGTATAGAGTTGGTAAATTTAACGGGCAACGAAGTGCACAGGATCAGCTAGTATAAAATATATAACATTTGTATATTAGGGAACAGTAATAAATGTCGAGAAATTGACAAATTGCAGTAGTTTCAATAACCAAATTATAGTGTTTAATATTGCTTATTGTTTAATTTCATAATATTTACTAAATATATATTACATTTACATAGTGTTACTGTTATTACTAATTTCTATGCATTTTAGAAGTATTTTTGGTTACGAAAATGACTTGATGCCAGAAATTATATTTTCTCAGTGACAAATATTCACCTATCCAAAAAGTCAATAAATTTTGCGGAAATCTATAGCTATTTAGCTATTTATAATTTATATTAGCTAACTATAGCTATTTTTAATCAAATTCGTACACCAATCTGCTATAGTTCTATGCTGTGTAGTACTGTTTACGAGATAGGAGTCCATGTGGCCATGTGATACATAATAGACATAATATACATAATATACTGTGGCGTGGTGAACGGTAACTTCTCTGACATTTTTCTTAAATAGTGGGGTAGGTGGTAGGCGGTGGGTCCCCTAGTAAATGTAACATTAAGAAATGTATGATATACTCAACGGGTACCTAGTCAATAATGGTTTGAAATATAATTAGTTGTATTATTAAATTATTTAGTATATTATCATGCATTAATACTTGGGATATTTGTAACTTGCCACTGGAAAATGTTCAGTTCACCACGTCACTGCACATATATAATATAACAGACTCTAAGTACCTATATTTATGTCTTAGCTACGCCGATCATTGAAATAAATCTAAAATATTCTATGTATAATAAATTATAAGACATTGTACGTACTGTCGTTTGTTTTCCATGTTTTCCAAAAAGCGAAGATGTGGAGCCAAAAACCATTTTTTTAAATTTAATCTTGCAGATTCAGTTCCAAGTTTCCGCTTATTTCGAGAAAACGAATCCCGAATACTTTTCCATCTTTTTTTGTATCATCGACTATTCAATATTATACATTATATTAATTTATATTAATTTACATTATATTTATTTAATTACATACTAGAATCAAGCCCGTATCTGAGGGGGGGGGGGGGGTCCAGAGGTCTGAACCCCCCGAAATTTCTTCATTATGCCTTATTTGTAACCGAATATAAAAACATAAATTGAATAAAATTACAATTTACATGTTTTGGATTTACACGTGTGTGTAGTTTTTGACAGATTTTCAAGTGGATACCCATAGGTATCTGCCATGCCCGGGTGGGGGATGGCCGAGGAATCGAACTCGGGTCGACTGCGTCGCAGCCGACGCCTTAGTCCGCTCGGCCACTCCGTCCCCCACATATACATTTTATTCTAATTGTAATATACATTTATTCGGCATATACATATATTTTTAATCTAATGACTAATATGTTTAAAAACCTTTTTTCTGGATTTTTCCTCAGCAAATTTTCTTATAATATTATCTTCAAATGAAATATTCACTGTCAATTCACACTGTATTGAAAGAATTGATGGATATGTCAGTCGAGATAAACAGTCGGAAATCTCAAGCCAGCGCTTAAGCTAACATAATCAGTACTGCTGCACCTGCGAAAATACGTGTTTGTTGTTCATCGAACGATTATATTTATTTTGTCTGCGGATCGGCTGGAAGCACGTTCGATAACGACGATAACGAGTTTCGAGTGAACGCGACAAGCGACGACCACTATACCTATAATGGGGTCTTGAGTGTCTTGTGTGTCGGTAATAAAGTATCTAGTGTCCATTTTCATATGATATCAATTTAAAATTTATAAGTTATAATAAATAATAATGTATTGGAAAAAACGAGTTGACACATTATGGGGGGCCGGGGCTATAGCCCCCCCCCTTGATCCAGCCCTGCCTGTATGCTGCGGTCAAGTATCGTCATTGATAGCCACGGACCACCCGGGTTTTTAGCGACAGCATATATCCTCGCCCCTCATACAAATGTGTTGCTTCAAAACTATTTCTTAGTGCACACTTAAGTACTTACATAGAGGTACGAAGGTACCGTAAAAATGTTAAGTGTCAAGCTATCATATTTTAGGCTCTACGTTAATCAGCCAGGGACGTTTGATTATATAACATGAATCTCGCCTGGCGTTGCCTGTACCATAAGGGGACCTGTAACACTTGAGATATTTTGTGATTACGCGAGCAGTAGTTATCAGGTATGGGGTGCATACGTAAGTGTATAATTTCTAACTATAAAATTAAAATTTTTTTTTTCAAACGGGTTTATGCACTGAGCCTTCTTGGCCGGCAACCAATGTTTCTTCATTTTGCTCATCTGACTCAGAAGTTCGACTTTTCTGTATTTTTCATGGTTTTGGCGTAAACCGACCAATCGATGCTTTTCGTTTACGAGGCATATTAAATTGTTTTAATTTAAACTTTGTCGACAGTAGGTATTCAATATTGCTGTTATGGTTTATGTTACATTACAAGCTTATCATGAAATCTTATCATACACATGTATATATATATATATATATATATATGATATATGTATACGTATCATATCACATATGATGTATACTATTTGTTTGTAATAGTTTAGAAACCTTTCTTCGGGTGCCTAAAGCCCGCCAGAAAGTTTCATGGCGATCGGATGAATAGTGTAGGAATGTGTAAAGGATAAACAATAACAGACGTAGGTTTCTGACATGCCCGGTTGTGTGATGACGGCCTCTCACTCCAGACAGATGTCTGCCCTGGGAGAAGTGCCGCCCGTGACCGAGATTCGAACCGGCGACGGTGCGCGTCATAACCGACGCCTTAGTCCACTCGGCCACTCCGTCCCCCCAAACAGACTTACATTCGCTGTCAAATATATATATATTACAACTAATATTAATATACTGCAGCTACTACCTCGGTATCGAAGGTATCATACTAATATACTATACTAAATATAATATACAACAGAGTACCGACTGTACACACATGAACATATACTATTAATGTATAATACGCATATCATGCGGGACACCTGATGCACGTTTTCACAGGTGGTTTACGGTTTACGCCTTTACGACAGGTTTATAATATATTATATTATACTGATACACCGAGAGAGCATATTGTATATTATAAAGGTACATAAAAAACCGTACACGCGTTATTTAAACAATGTACATTACTTATATTACACAATGCAAGTTATACGTCCTCATTATTATATATTTATATTTTATATGTTGTATTATGTACCTACGTTCTGCCGTGGTAGTGTTTGCCCACATTTGACTTCTGAACATCATAATGATAAGGGTGACAAACCAGAGTTTTTTTCTTCAAATCGTAACCGCCATTATTCAAGCACCTGGAATAATAATGTCATAATATATTATACAGGTAAGTACGCGTATTGTATAGAATTCGAAAAAACCAAACAATTTTTTTTTAGTTCGATAACTACTGACGATGCGCTCGAGTTTTCAAATAGAATATAATTAGCATGTGTTCCCATCATAATATAGGGGTATACTCTACATGACATTATACTTCGTATTCTCTCAACATAATAATATGTTTAAAAATCATTGGTGTACTGCGTATTGTGTATTTAAGTCTCAATGAATTTACGAAAAAAAATGTTTTTGTAGCTTTTGTAATGGTCTTTATTAAAAAAAATCGAATAATATAATATATTATTGGTACGGAATTATTTTCTGACAGCAAAAATTGTGCACTACGATAATTCTTTATCAATATTTTTAAGTACCTAATATTTAGGTAAATATATAAGTATTTATTATATTTATTTTTTGAAATTAATAAAACAATACAAATTAATATATATTTGTTATTATTAACAATGCTCCCTTATTATACCAAGATTATCGCGATGGCTTTAAGAATCCAAAAATATCTAAATCCTTTTCCTATCTCAAAATCAATACGCAAATCCATGTCGATTTTATCATTCTGCAGTAAATATTGCTATGTAAGACTATAAAATTACTATATTGTATTACACAATTTTTACATTTTTTTCGAATTAAATGTTTGTTCATTCGGATCTATATAATATGCTCCTATGTGTATAACATATTATTATTGTACTATTACTCCTACTATATAATACTATTATAGGTAAATATAACTATATACTTTCTTGAATAATAAGTAGGACGTATACAATAATTTATATTTTCAAAAATGTTTATAGCCATACAGGTAGGGCAAGTAGGTACTATGTATTATATACGAACGTCTTATAACTTATAGGAATAATTGTGTACATATTGTCTGTTTATTATTAAAATTTAACAATAGTTGACAAAAAATAATCAACGGTTTTATATTTTGTCCATGCATGCCGATATAACTGTATGTCTGTATTATAAGAAGAAAACAATTATTTCCTAGTCAATTTTAACTGCAAAAATTATCTAAAGGAACCTATACTAAAAGTAGGTATACCTATAATAAATAAATAAATCTATATATAGTATTTTCATATAAAAAAACCAACGGAGATAAGAAAAAAATTGAATAAGAGTTTAAATATTTAAAAAATTATATAGTTTCAGATCTACGCTGTAGAATGGTTTGTACTTATATTGGTGTCGTAACTCGTAGAACTTTTATTGTCATATCTATGGCGAATATCGATATATCATAATTTAGAGCTGAGCAAAATCCATAATAATTGATTTTTAAAATCCAAAACCAAAATCACAGTACCTATAGAACATTTTGTAAATCCTATAACCAAAATATTATTTTATCTATTTCGTCATTTTGATCAATTAAATTTTTTATTATTTACATTTATATTTCTTTAAATTCATTACTGTACCATTGTTAAGGGCATTAAAATGTTTTTTTCTAAATATAATAATCAAATTAATTATAAAATAGACCGATTGTAGTACTTATACACTATACGTTTAGAATATTATTTGAATAGGTTAATAATTAATGACTATAGAAGTACCATACAACTATAATAAAAAGTACCTACTTTATAAATTCTAACGAGATACACCTGTTCACATATTAGTGTTGTACATTTTGAATAGTCAATTATGAGGTAAAATGTCTTCTTAATAAATTATAAAATAATAAACATGTAATACAAAACTCTATATGAATAACTTAAATATTTTTTAAAATTTACTTTTCAATAACTACGAATAATATTATAATAGGTAATATTTTTTTAAGCTTATAAAAATAATAAACTATTCGTATGCTATGCTATGCTATTATTATAAATTGAATATTATTTTAATTTAATTAAATGATATTAATAAAAATATTTATGGTAACCGACTGCTGACACTATTATTAATTTTTTTTATCAATTGTTAAAAACTGATTACCTACTCAAAAATCAAAATCATTACAAAGATTTTTCAAAATAAAACCAAAACCCCTTGTAAATACGATTTTCTAAATCAAAAATCAAAATCCTTTTTAAATTGATTTTTAATCCTCAAAAACCGCTAAAGAATGTACTTACTTTGGCGATACAAACTTCTGTTTTCAAGTAAGAAATCCAATATTTTACTATAAATTATTAAGTGGATATTTTTTGTGAAAATATTAATGTATCTAATTAAAAATGTTAACGAGTAGTTTCTCAGTTATTAAAATGTTTATAATAAGGATAAAATAGATTTAATATTGGATCTAGTATTGATTTATACTTGGGCCATTTAAAAAAATTATAAATATTAATAAATTAATATTAATTACTAAAATGTCCAGATCTCTATAGCCGACATGTCTTCTAAATCCATTATCATAGTCCTATCATCATCCTCTTAGTAGGTACACAAAGTTTAATAACTCGAAAACTATTCGTTCGACTTTTGATTTTGATACGCCAACTTTATATCAGAAAAATTATCCACTAAATAATGTACAGTAAAAAAGGAAGGTTTTCATTTGAAAAACAAAAGTTTGCATCTCTATAGGACACTCCTTAAGTACATTAAGAATTTGAAAATATGATCTTTGAGTATATTTAAAAATGCTAAAAATCAGATTTTGAATAACTGCATTATTGAATAAAAACAGGGAATGATCTGCATACTTGGTAAACCACTCTGTATAGTACATAACACCACATCCACATGCATGTGACAGTGATGTTGACGCATATCGCACTTAACATATTTTTAAGTATCTACATAGGTTACACATTATCGACTTGTATCATTGGCCATACTATATGTCCTTAAGTCAAATATTTGTTGACGCATCATATATAGTAAGCGCATATATTATAACATGACGTATCCTCGGCTCTCCTATAACTAAAAATACAATATATTTTTAGTAGGTTATTATTTTATGCATGATTTAAGCTAGACAGATAACTATCATTTTTTAAATTTAAATAATAGTATAGGTACCGGCTATGGGATTATTCATTATAAATAGGTAATTAATTCAGGACTCGCGAGTTCGTGCATTTGCACTTCAATCTTACTAAGTCATGTTGAATCCTACAGCTTACAAATGGAACATATATAGAAATTAGTTTCAAGGTGACAGGATTCAGTACCTATATATGCAATTTTATTATTATTAATTGCATATTTCGATGAAAATTTGGCATATATCGTGTGTCTACGAAAACAATGGTACACAGAAAAAGTGAAATTGTTGCGCATGCGCGAAATACAAGCGTTATACATTTTAAAGTTAAAGGAATTTATGATCCAATACACCAATAGTTTAGTCTAATGTCCCGCTAACAGAATTAAAAATATGTATAGGATAATGCGTGTAATATAAGATACTGAGTTGTAGAGTGCAACCTTTTTTTAAAAGACACATGGTAGGTATATATTGGCACCATTGGCGCAAATAGGGGGGGGGGGGGCTTGGGGGGACGTAGTCCCCCTAAATGTTGGTCAAGTCCCCCCAGTTAAAAATCTAGTAATTAGTACTAATTTTTATATTCTGTGGTACTAAGCAATATGGCCTATGGTGAGGGGGGCTTGAGTCCCCCAAAAAATTTAGTCAATTTGTTGGCACAATCGTGCAATTTTTTTACATATATAAAGAGTGCATTAAAATATTTCAATGTTATTTTTAATACATTTTCAATACCTAGTTTAGATGTAAGTAATTACCAGTTTTTCTTATTGTAGATAAAAAAACCTGTTTGAAAACTTTAAAAATACGATCTATTTTACAATGTACACAATAGGCGCAGACGGTTGTAAATGATTCAAAATAATATGTTAAACATAATGGTCGACATGCAATATAGGCCAATAAAAACGATTATAATCGAATGAAAGAACAACAATTAAAACAATTATTTTTCAAGCATGTTTGAAATCAATAATATAAGAAATAAGGATAATAATATTATGTTTTGGTTTACAAATTAAAAAAACTAATAATTATAATTTTCTTTCTGCAGATTTATGAGTTTTCATTGCATAATTAAAAGTTTGCATTATATTATTTAAGTGCGTATTTGAGCACTTTTAGGCAAACGGTTGCATATTATACACAAATACACAATATATATGTAACTATGTAAGTACCTACTATTCTACTATTCAATATTTCTTTTGGTGCACGATATTACGAGTCATAAATTATTTTACTTACTTACTAACGTTATTGTACATGCAGTATATGGTAGCACCTATACCAATATATCAAAGTATTTTTCGTATAATTGTCGCTATTATTATTTTTTGACAAAACAATGAAACCGCATATTATTATCATAATATCTCTTTACAAAAAAAAAACCCAATGACCTGAGCCCACACTACCAAACTATATTTTACTTATATTTGTTTTACCTAAATAATAATATATTAACTATCTGTACCTATATATATTATAGATTATATTATTATAATATATATTTACTGGTGAGGGCTAAATATGCGTGGTAAATATATCCGCGGTCCATTGTTTCAAACACAATATTAATAAATTATATTCATACATAGCTAAGTGTAGTATGATAATATTGTGGAAGAACAAAAATGAACATTATCGTTTTTGTCGCAATAATAATAATATAATATACTGAAACTAATAATAATAATAATATACCGACGCGCGATTACTATCTATAATACATAGGACACACGTCGATGCTTCATTCATATTATGCACATCACGATATACCATTATATCATTACATATTTCGTAGACGAAACAACAATAATAATATAATTATCGTATATTATTACCTATATATTTTTTATACTTAATATTCACAGTAATTAAGTGTGAAGTACGTGTGCAGCATATTTTATAGTAATATAATAATATGTTTAGGTATAGGTATGGTCGAATGACGGCTATAAAATAGTATAAAGGTACCTATTACCTATATTATATTATAACAAATTTATTAGGGTTCAAGTTCAAAAAGATATTTAATGCATACAAAAAATATTAAAAATGTGCATACAATATATGCATCACGGATATTATGGATATCACGGATATATTTATCATTTGTGTAGGTACACCAAATTTAAAAAAGATACTAATTTAATAAACAAAAATTATTAATATCAATGTCTTATATGTTATAATCTTTAAAAAAGAATTCAAGACATAGGTACTGCATCATAAAAAATATTGGTCTCGTACTGACATGTTTAATATTTACAATATTAGGTACAGTGAAACCTCGATAACTTGAATCGGTTGGGAGTGAAAAAAAAACTCGAGTTATAGAAAAAATTGTGTGTATACTTATTGAAATGCAGGGGCGAAGATATTCTTTCGAGTTATCCAAAATTCGACTTATAGACGTTCAAGTTATCGAGGTATATATTATTATTTAACCTATTTATTTACTTTTTACAATATAATAACAAATTATTTTAGCATTGAAATGGGTACCATAATATATAGTTACAAACATTAAGTTTTATAAAATATCTAATGGGTTTTCAAATTGAAATAATTAGCGGATGATACCTAATGAAAAAAAAAAAATATCTAATAAAATATGATACAATACTATATAGGTAGCATTTTCAAAATCTTCTGAATATTTTCAATGCATTTTTCTTAAATGTTTACTTATGAATTTATGATATATATTATAAATTTATACTTAAATGAAGTACTACGGATTTAACATTAAAATAATAAAATCCATACGAGTCTAAACCTACATAGAACCTATCGCATATACAATAGGTGTATACACGCATTATGAAAGTATATGAAACCCATAGATATGTAATCAGAATTTCTCCAAGTCAATATGTCTGTGGTCTGTCGTCACCTTTTAGAAGAGTAAAAGTGCTTGGATTTTCTTCAACAGTATCTTTTCTGATAGGAAAGTGAATCTAGTTGGTACTTAGGGGGGGTCAAAAGTGAAAATTGTCCAATGGCTTTCGAAAGCGAAGAAAAACAACAACAAATTAAAGAAAAACGGAGATTTTTAACGCAAAACTGGTTTTTGACAGGTAACAGGTGACAAAGTTGAACATAAGTCCACAATATTTTTATGAGCATCTGAAATTAAGTCAAAATCATTAAGATTTGTAAATTATTTTGAGTTAGAAATTTATAAAAAAATTTCCATTTATATCCATATGATTTGAAAATTTGATACAAGATTTTCAATAAGTTTTCCTACCTTTAACAAAAAATAGCTAATTTTTTATGAGCGTTTGAAGTTCAAATTTATTCGACATTGGATATTCACCAGACTTCTCATTGAACGATTTTCTTATTTCTTTGTAATTTAAAAACGAATAACCTTATAGATACTTGAAATTTATGATCACGGATGATGATTTAATTTATCATGAAATATTTGATTTTGCACCTTTTTTCCGAGAACGGATGACGTAGTGGTCATGCGCAGTAATCAGTTTCTGTCATACAGTGTTATTTAGTCATGATCGAGGATTGATATATTTTAGTAAATCGTTAATTTCCTCCGTTACCGCGATAACAAACAAACTGTATTTAAATACCCACATAAATAGCTTAATCAGTTGTACGTCATAATGGTGTCGTCGATATATATATATCGTCGTCATCTATCATATATTTTAATATCTATTATTCTATTGACATTTAAAGCGTTAAACATAAGAATATTATATCATATGTCCATATATTATTCCAATATTATCTATTAGTATATTAATTTATTAAGTTATATTATGTTAAAACTTAAAAGTTAAAAGTCCTTCTGTTATACTTGTGGACCAAATATTTTCTAAATAATGTATTATATGCACTCGAGAACATTTGAAATTATGGTCACTGGGGTTTATGAGCGGTAAAAATTTACCAAGTAAACACAGCATCGTTAAAATATCATATGTAAATTTACCTAATATAGGTACTAGTAAAATATAGCGGATGCCTAGCGCACAGATCGTAAGTATAATAATAGGTGGATATATCTGTGCGTTTTTTCTATAACTCTTTTTGTATATAGGATGGTAAATTATCAAATTAGCGTTAAGTAAAAATATTATAATATTACTGTAAAAAAATTCAAGGAGGTGATTAAATTAAGGCGTGAAGGAGTCTTTCCGTATTAAAAGGCGTATTAAACAATTTAAATTCCCCCCTCCTCCAGTCAGATATGCAATTTATTGGTAAATAGGTTATACTTACACAATAACATAGTGTATGTTTCTTTAGTTGCTTTTAGTTGGTTGGTTATTAAAAAGAGAAAGGGCTTAACTCTAGCGGGCTACTTAATTAATTGTTAAATAATATAAGTTTAATGACATGATAAAAATATAAAATATGATAATATGATGTATATAAAAATATCATCTATATTCTATATTGTATACAATTATATATTAAATAGTTAAGAGGTAGTTATATTTTTATAAAATTCATTAAATAAAAAAAAATACAGCTAGATATTAATAAATATTATACAATATTATTATATAGATAACACATAAAAATATTAAAGTTATCAAAATTATATGGGGTATATTAGGTTCACTATTCGCCTCATATAAATAATAATTAGAAAAATATTTTGAGGATTGGTATTTGTTTTTAAAAACTACTGCTTATTTTAAATTTTGACCTCCCGAATGCACCAACTATATTCATTTTCCCATCGGAAAAGATACTGAAGTTGAAAATCGAAGCATTGTTTCAACAACTTACCGTGTACACTGTACAGACACAAAAAACAAAATAATAATAATAATTAACAAAAACACACATCATTGTAAAATCAATACATTTATAGCTCCGCTCAATATCTAAAATGTTGTGATTTTTACTTCAATTAGTGGAAATTGTTCATACATTTATAACTAACTAGCTAATCCCGCGCACTTCGTTGCCCGTAAAAAATGACAACGCTTTTAACTCAAAAAATTGTAATTATTGTTCAACTCATTCTGGGTGTAACTTGCTGGCTGCAGTAAGTGCTACTCAGCCACCCTGGTGGCTGGTAGGTAGGCAATACTACTATGTCGGACAACCTCGATGAGCGGGGATTATAGGTTATATAATATCACTTTACGACCAAAAGGAGCCCGGGAAGGTGTTCAAACAGGGATTTTTCTATACTAACGTAGTAAATAGTAATGTTATATAACCGAGGAGTTTGTTTGTTTGAACATCGCTGTATACCTATCTGTTATAGGTACATAAAAAAAATTATCGTGTCAATATGTCTTTTAAACTGGCGATAACTTGTCATACGATTTACACACATTTTTGTTCAAAATGTATAATGAATGCATACAATAAAATATTAAAATTTAGATATATCTAACTTATGGATAAAAATGAATTAAATTAAATTTGAATATTTGAAAATATTTTTAAAATTGTAATTACCTATAAGCATAGGTATTATTATATGGTTTTTATTGTCATTCACCTTATTGGCGGCGTTCTGCAACCCTAAACATGAGATCTGCGCCGGGGCCTGTGCCTATACATGAGGCTATAAGACCAGTGGTCGATCCAGGGAGGGGGAGAACAGGGGCACGACATTTATAAAACGTCCAATTTGCATAGCTAAAGATTAAAATAAATTACTTAAATCTCAATAATATCATAAAATATACTTAGTAATATTATAGGCTGATAGACCGTCTTCGCTTAGAATCGTTTTTCGTATACAATGATTTTATTTCATAGAATTCAAATTTAACACATCCACAACAGTGACCCACTTTTAACCTACTGTCTTACAGTAGAGTGACTTTTATATAATTATATTCAAAGTTTATATTTAAATGAAAAAATTAAATCAATAATTATTATTTATATCAAAATAATAATCGTTTTATAATAAAAAAACCTATTGTCTACAAATCAATTTAAAATTTTCAATAGCAAATTCCGGACAGAAATTTGTTGTCTAAAAATATTGTCATAACATAATATAATATTTTTTTATCACTTAGTAATTTCGTTTTCTTAGAACCGTTTTACAGCCGTGCGTCTCGCGTCTTGCATCTAAGCGTAATGTTATATGGAACGCACAAACGACAATCCTGCACGTACCTATGGCTCATAAGTAGAAATCAAATCCCGTAAAACTATAAAAGCAATATTTTTAAATTAAAAAAAAATTAAGTTTAAATCTAATTACAAAGCAGAAAAATATTAAGTCAATATTGTGCAACAATATAAAAATCATAACATAATTAAATCAATAAATTATTAAACATTTTAAATTTTAAATTTAAATCAGAAAACTAATATCGATAATAAGTCATCTAAAACAGGCTAGGTTAAAAACATTTCGTCAAAAAATAATTTGTCAATAACACTTTTTGTAAAAGTATAAAGGTACCTACTACTATTATACCTACTGTGTATAAATAAAAATAATAATATTTTATGTAACTAATTTCGAATAATTTATTTTATTTATTGCACTCATGAAGTTAAATTATATTAAATGAAATAGTAATCAATCACATCAATTAAAATTGTGTTGTTAAAACTTAAAATTAGACTACAATAAAGTATACATTTTAAATGAATATATTTTATAATAATAATTGTTTTCTGTAATCACATGATGCATAATATCAAGCCCTAAAAGAAACACAAATTGTTTTAAATTTATATCATAATAATGCTAAACAAAAATGCCATTAAGGTCAATATGACAATATGACAATATAAAAATTCGCACGTCCGCGACGACGTGCCACTATAAATCATGTATACTAATTGAAAGATAAGGGAACAGTTTTAAATTTTTATCTATTGAATACGAACAATAAACTTAGCTAGGACTACATTCTAGGTTATATATAGTGACTATTTTTCAAATACGTATAGTGTGTACATGACACAAAGTGAAATGTTTAGATTATATATCAATAATTGAGGGAACCATTAAATTCATTTTTAATTATACAAAAGTGATTTTTTGAATCGTATTATTTTACTATAGCTTTAAGTATTTTTAATAATTGTTTGTATTCTATATTTGTACCTATTACTTATCCAAAAATTAAAATAATCCGGAATCCAACCCAAATGTGCTGAATATTATATAGCTACTAATTATAATAGTATGTATCTGGTATCTGTCTGGTTCGCTGAAATATATAATATTTCTTATAATGGGCGACCCATATAATGTGATGAATAGGTATCTACTGTAATACATACTTACGACTTACGTCGAGCACAAAAGTCTGGTCCAAACGACCTCGTCAAAATGACAAAACCACGAGGTTGAACGAGAGTATTTTTTTTGTAAAAAAAATCATAACCCAAAACTTTACATCATTATAAATAACGTATATAGAATACAATATACACACATTAAATGTAAAAATTTTTATGTAGATATACATCAGTGTTATGAAGGCTGACTTGAAAATTGAATTCGTTCACGTTCACGTCCAATGCGTAAAAAATGAAGTCGTTCAGTTTCAGTTTTTCATCAAGTGATCACGTTCATCTAGCAGTCATTTGTTATTAAATTATTATTTCCTAAATCTTTAAATGAAACATCGAGTACCTAAGCATATAAGTCATTTTTAGAGTTAGTCGAGTACTTGACTTTGGAAAAATGACAACATTTTTTGTTATACTTTTCATTACGAGTACTCGACTTCCAATTCATAGCAATGAAAACAGAACATATTATAAAATGTTAACTACAAAATAATTTGCAAACTGTCGAGATTTCAACGAATTTTGTTAAATTTTAACCTTAAAATGCTTATTAAAAAAAAATTTAACTGTATCCCTACAGTCTATTTTTAACAATGAATATAAAACTGTTATTATAACCACTTATGAGGAACCTTGTACTAAATTTTCAAAATTTTTGCCCCAACGAAAAAAATCTTATTGACATTTATAGAAAAAATATGCAATATAGTTAAACTAATAAAAACCAAAATTTTCTTATGCCTATAAATTCTTTAAAAATACGTAGTTATAATATTTTAAAAATGTAATAGTGTATAGAAAATAGTTATACAACCATCCGGTGAAAATATGAAGTATCTACGATTATTAGTTTTTTAAGGTACACCAAAAAAACCAAATCCATTTTGCGTAAAAATTCCTGCTTTTCCTTGCATTTTGGTTGTTTTCCCCGATGCATTTGAAAACTACTTTGAAAAGTACCTCTCAAAAGTACTAACTAGATTCACTTTTCCTAAAATCTAATTATAAAGCAGAAAAAGATTAAATCAATATTGTGCAACAATATAAAAACATAACATTATTAAATCAATCAATTGTTAAACATTTTAAATTTTAAATTTTAATCAGAAAACTAATATCGATAATAAGTCATCTAGAACAGGCTAGGTTAAAAACATTTCGTCAACAAATAATTTGTCAATAACACTTTTTATACTAAACTTTAATACTTGTTAAGAAGAAATATTTGATACGTAACTATTCCTGTCGGTATCTAAGATAATATATAGAATTTTTTTTTTTTGAAATCTTGTAAATTATAATTTATAGTTTGAAATTTAAATTGCAATCCATATCTGTAGACTGTAGTTATCAATCCATCAATCCATATACCTAAGTAACTATTATCTATCCTGACTATCAATTATAAAAAAAAGATGAATTTTCAATACAGGTACCTACATTTATTATACAACATAAATTATACATACGACTTCTTAACATGCATAATATAAATAGAAAAATTAATTACCAGCATTTCACTTATTTTGAAAATTGTATAAATATTTTTAAAAAAAAAATCTTAAATATTGTTCACACATCCTATTTGATACTAGGTGTCTAGAAATACCTAATTGCCCGTCTACGTGTCACGAACTAATTTTATAAAAACACTGAGGACTCAGATACATACATTTTATAATTCATCAAAATATATTTAATATATTCTACGATTTTGGAAAATCAATTTATATTTTATACGCTGAACTGATGAAGTGATTTTTCGTTAACCCACGGAAAAAAGAAAAGGCGGTACGAAATTTAAATACGATTATAATATACAACTTATCGTGACACGTAGAAATGTATACAATAGATATAATATAGTACCTATAGTTACCATAATAGAATTCATAACAGACGACGACGATATTCTAATAAACCAACGAAATTAAAAAGTTTGAATAATTCGTATAATATTCGTATTATTATCAGCTCATCTATATAGCAGTCGTCCTATGATATAAATTCTTGACATATTATTATATTTTGTTCCGCACAATGCCGATTTCGACCTTGATATATATATAGCAGTCCAAGGCGAGTTTTTTTAATGGAAATCTGTATTAAAATACATTTACTTCAAATGTAACACATATTTTATGAATTATACATTTATGAGTATTATTATATAGGTAGTATAGGGAAATTGTGAATATAATAGAGGTATGTATTGAATGATATATACATATTATATTATTATTATTATTATTATTATTATAGATATAAATCGATATACCTAATATGAAAAATAATGTATATAAATATTCCAGTATTCCACACAGACTTGAATAATGCACGTATTATATTTGTACATATTATTATAAACTAGAAGATGACAGCGGGATGTAATATTTTTGATAAATTCACATATGTAGGTACATAATATAACGCTGACCTTCCCCCATCATCGGTGCACGATACCATGAGAAAAAGGTAGAAAAACGTATACGTATATATTATGCACATGGGATTCGTATTTGGTAACTTCCTTTCTACATATTATATACGGGGTGATCCATTTAACGTAAGAAACACTCAATTATTATTTCTAAAAAATGAAACACTATCGTTTTTGAAAATATGTATTTCTTTTAGATAATTTTAAGACATTATAGAAAACAACATTTTTGGAAAGAAGTAATATAACTTATTGTTATCATTTTTTAAGATTTTCAATCTATGACAGCTCATATGACGCTGTATGACAGTAACATTCTGTTTTGGGATAATATATGAACTATAAATTCGTGTCGTCATTAATTAAGCAAATCATTTTTTAAAATAATAACAATATAAAAAAAATTTTCAAAAATGTAAATAGTTTTTGAAATAATGAGAGAATCTTACGTTAAATAGATCACCCTATGTATTATATATTTTTATATTTTTATTTATTATATTCGCGTGGCGTGATCGTTCGATACTAAAAAAATATCCGTGCCATTAGACACATATAATACGATTCATACTTAGATCTATATAAAGGTGCGTATATGATATACACGAATATTATATATTCTACATCCGTATTATACCTATATATAATTGCTGTTTCGCCGGCGTCGAAAAAAATATTTTTTGCATCATTTCACCGCGGATTTTGACTGGGAATTTTCTAGTAAACTTACAGACCATAATATGTTTTTCTCTAAAATGTTGTCAAATATTTCATACCGTTTAGGAGTGTCTTAAGCGGGTCCGGGGTCATACATTAATGAATGACTATAGTACCTATACCTTATCCAGTATCCGTACGTTTTTACCAGTACAATAATTTTTGACCAAACCAAGAAAATACACATAAGGCATGAGTTGCCCATATATGTATATATAAAATTTTCCCTTTTTCTTATTATCAGTTCGGGTAAAACCGAACACACGAACCGGGCAAACATTGATTAATAAAGCCTGTAAGCTAATAAGGATTCCAAAAATTAAAATTTTAACAAATTATGAAGGAAAGAATTGGGTTGAGCATGTTTGGTGAATCGCCCTGTATATTGGTAAGATATTCACACTTCACAGTGCGAAAATATCACTAAATACAATAATATGTTACATACAATTATTTATTAACCACAATGTAGACTACGCGATGAGTAACCCATCATAATAAAAATATATATGAGGAAAAAGGATTTTTTTTTTACTTTACACGTATAGTTATCAATTTATTATACGTCATTCGGATAATCAGATGATAAGTTATCGTAAATTTATAACAACATCTCAGTATAATATTATTATTTTATAGTTTAATAGCACATATATGTAATATGTTGGATATATAGACAATTATTTCAATATGGGTAAAAATATGTATTATATGCAGTAGTTGTATCAAAAAATAAACAAACATTAAAACATATAGTAATTATTGCTTGGACTCAAATAAAATTAATTAATCATCGAAAAATATTATATACATACGTAGAGGTACAGCAAAGAATCATCGATGTTTATAATAACATAGATCGGGTTAATAATTTATTTGTTGAAATGTACAAATGGGATGCACCAAATTCAAATATATTAAAACTAATAACAGACGAACAAAAATTGAAGTAAATAACAATAAAAATAGTAAAATTGACAATGAAATCATTTTAATAATATAGTAACATTGACAACTATAACAATAATAATAAATCAAGTAAGAAATTATACATGGGTCCTCGTCGGCCAGTTTTATCATCCGGTATAAAGTATTATTTTATCAAACAATGTGTAGAACAGATAGAAATAGAAAAGGAATGGAAATGGTGAAAGCCCCGTGTAGCCGTGTAGGGACAAAAAATCGACATTACCCAATAATACTGGAGCATCTATTAAATAACCAACTCGTTAAAATTTTTACAACGACATGAACGATGAACGAATAACAGTGACTGCAGGTATGCACCTATACATACCAAATTTAGTCTTTGTACGACTGAACCTTTGTATTTTCATAAAAAAAAATGTAGTAATAGCCGAGTCGATGTGACTATTTATAATAATGTTATTTGTTGTTATAGTCAATAGAAGTGCACACAAAAGAGAAAACTGTAGTCTGATTGGCTACATCAGTAGTAAAAAAGAAAACTAATACAAATCATTACTGCACGTTCACCAATAAAGTGTTATTTTTTTAACAATTTAAATGAATAAATATAATCCAAATTTATATTAAAATAATTTTATAAGTTTTTTTGACTTTCATCGCGGTTTGGACCAAGATCTTTTGATTTTCAACATTAAGGGTGGTATCTCAATCTGGTAGAAAATTTGATCTAGTTTGGTACTTACAAGTGGGGTCAAAATTAAAGATTCATTATTTGTTTATTTATTTATATTAAAAAATTTTATTATCTTAACTATTGGAAATAAAACCAACAAAAAACACGTACATAAAGTTATAAAATATTCGAAAATTTCCTTTTCAGCACTTTTAAGGGAGGGGGGCAAGTTAACTAGTTTCCTCGGTCGATCGATCGATTCCGGACTATTATTTCATATAAACTTCTTACCGATTTCGGATATAAATCTGCAGCATCACTAATCACGTACCACGCGTCCACGCAGTCATAACGTGGTAACTGGTAAAGTTACAGTTGGGAATACCATCCATTTTATTCCTATACTATGCTTTCTACGTATAATCTCTCATTGATGTACCGGTGAGATTCAAATACCGTGTCGAATGGTATTATTATTTCAGTAATAAAAGAGCCATAAGCTGCAAAAAAATTGATTTCGGGGTTTAATATATCTGTTATTCGAGATGAATATTTTACCATGGTCAAATTTGGTATCTCTAGGTACAATATTTAATAAGTTATAAAACATTTTATCAATATGCTATCTACATAATAGATAACATATAATTATTGTGGAAAAACATGATGTATCAGTTATCAACTTGGTCGTGGGGTTTTTTTTGTGACTAAATATGATAAGTTAACTCTAAACAATCGGCTATCATATATTGGCCATATCAATTGGAATATTCATATAACATATTTTGCAGTTTTTTTTTTCATTTTTATAATAATAAAATTATTGTACAAACTACAAGTGCAATCATATATTCATATTCCATTATTATTGTTATCAATATTATTAATATTGTACTTCTTTATTATAATAATAAATACAAGTAATATAATATGTTATCTGGTTTTTGCAAGAAAAAGTTTACGGCAAAAGTTGATATCTGCATTAAGTTTTTTTTTAAATTATTAATTAATCAATTATTGTCTATGAGCATAATTATTACTAAAAATAAAGTTAAATTTGCAATAAAAAACAAAAAAACATGTTTTTTCTAAAACTGCAAACTGAAACTCATATTTACTAATATTTTATTTTTAAAAATGAAAACCACTTGTCCAAAAAAATTAACATTTAACAGATAATAGCTTCTGACTCTTTACCACAGATTTATTTATTTAAACAAATAAAATATTATATTTTCATAATGTAAGCTCGTGTGAGCAGGGTCCACGAAATCTTATCTAATTACCATATTAGTAATATTAGTAATTCTTATTTCAATAAAGCAAGATATTGCACTAGCTATGACATAAAATAGATCATCATCAGAAATAGATGCTTATCCACCAGTCTCCTCCGCCCTGCAGAATCCCTTTTCGTATAAAATTACGTATTCATCATTGAATTCAAATTTGTTACATTCATTACAGTGACCTACCCGAAAACGAGATATACTATCGAAATACCTGCCAACTGCCAAGTATTCATATTGGCGGTAATATGGTATAGGTACCTAATAATATAGGCATGCAGTTTGCTATATAACATTTGAGAAAATGCATTTCATTTTTAAGCATATACTGTAAATTATAATGTCTTACACAATTGTGACCTGTGTTTTTGAGCATAATATATTTATTTACAAAACATTCCATATAGGTATAGGTATCTGAATATTCTGAATAATGATAATATAGCCTTAATAATTTCAACAGGATTGTTGGTCACCCTCTATCGCCTATCTCAGCAGTCTCCTTAGTCCTTTGCCGGCTCTCCCGCAGTTCACGCACAGCAATTTATAACATGCGCTTCGGCAAACTTTCGGCCTACTAGGTAAATGTATATTATTAGAGGATGTTTATATTATTATCATTGATTATAAACGCTGTTAGCATGAGGCTATAATATATAGTATTTATAATCGAAGATATTTTAATATAATATGTAAATCGTGGTCACATCTATACTCAGTATATAACATTATAATATTTAATACTTAACATGTATATAATATTATAATGTACCTACGTAGATATTTTAGTCATGGGTGTAGGGTGTTACATGCATAAGCCGCGTAAAGGTTGCAAAAGCCGAGCAAGACAACTAAGTATATGATATTGTATTTGTTATATATATTTTATTGACGATGCACAGGTAAAAGTGAATAAATCAATTTGGCCATTTTACGATTATTACGCCATCATATTATATTGTAGGGAAAACGGTTTTGGTAATTTTAATTAGATTTTGGATTTTCCTCGTCTTAGATTATCTGTGAAATATTATAAGGACACTATAGTCACTACATGTGGTCTCATTGGGACACCTTTTTTATCTTATACATTGTCTATCAGATGACTTCTTTGAAAATTTTGATTTAAACGAAATCCGAACAAGTAGTTTTTGAGTTATTTAACTATTTGTGTTCTAAGGATATAATAGGTCAAAGATAACGAATTTGGAAGATATGGTGGCTATTATGATGAATTTTTTGAAAATATCAGTAATTAACATTAATTGATTAATCCATCAACATTCTATAATATATCCTTTTGTAAAACCATCTATAAGGATTTTAATGCTTATAGTATAATATACACATTGGTATAACTCAGAAATTACTCATTCAATTTTTGATTCAGATATGTCAACATTTAAAAAAAATCAAGTGTTTAATAATTTAGTAAAAAAAGGGTGGTTCTCATTTGAAAAAAACACCCACTACACGACACTCTTTAAATAACATACAAAACATAAATAATCGAAAATATAGTATTTGAGAATTTTTCCATGAGAAGAATATGCCACCGGAAATAACAGTTGGTTTTTATGTACCTATACGTCTTATTATTTTCATATTTAAGTCGTTGTTACTTTGTTAGGTGTTTACACATTATTATTATCGTTGCGATGAATAATATACCTACATTTTGTGCGCTAACGAAAACGGATTGTTATTTTTTAATGGATAAAACAGCTGTTACAGTTGATTTATACCACTGAACAATAATAATTAATAGACACCGCACTAGACCACCTAACCACACTTACTAAAAATTAAAATCCATAAGACTATTATACTATATGTCTGTATTGTGTACATAATAATATGATGAAGAGTATGTACCTTTACAATATTACAGAAACTCGAATAGAACATAATTGCAGCAGAATACGTTTATGATATAATAGATAGATAATATATTACTGTCATAATCCCTCTCGTATTGTTATTAGTGTTCGTGAAACTTACAAACGTAATTAATATCGAGTTAAATTTAAATCGGTTAAAAAACAGAAGGGGGACTGTAACTAGATCGTTGATGACCTACAATCGGAGCTGATTTCGAGCCTAACTGGTGGCAACTGTTATATAGGTATATAATATAATAATATATGCTTTAATATTATTTGCGTGATGGTATATAGGCCGCGGTTGCACTGGTCACATTACCATTGATTATAAATAGTTCTATTCGTACGATCGACGATGAATATATGCAAATATATACAGGGTGATTCACCAAGCATATGCTAACCCAGTGGTCCCATAATTTTTCCTTGAATAATGAATTCACTGAAATGTGAAATGTTTAAGAGTACTCACTACTCAAGCGACTAGCACTACATATTTTTAATCATTTAGATTTTGTATGACATTTAAGTTTTTCAAACGAGAACCCCTTTCACTATAAATTATTAATCAGATCATTTTCTTAAAAATGTATACATCTAAAATTAAATTCAAACGAGTAATTTTCGACTAAGAGTAGGTACCTACTAAACATAAAAGGTCAATATGATAATGGGTTTGGAATATTATATGATTTGAACTACAGTTTGTGATAAATATTAGTCTACCAGGTCAACAGTGCCGTAGTCAGGATTTTTTTCGGGGAGAGGGGCTAAAATATTTGCTACGGCTAGGGTACTACGGGATTTTTACAATATAGTAAGTTGGTTTATTCCATCATATTTAAGAATATTTAATTCTAAAACTCCCTTAATATTTTCTTCGCTTTGCCATCAGTGAAGTTATAACATTACATTTTTTATTCTTTGTCGTTTTTCCTATCAGAAAAGATGGTGTTGAAGAAAATCTAAACATTTTACGGCCCTAAAAGATGATTATAAACACAAATAAAAATTTTAAAAATTTAAAAAAAATACATCATTGTAAAAACAAAACATTCAACTCAGAATCTAAAATAAACAAATAAATAAACAATAATTGTCTATATTTAAAAATTGGTTATACCAGTTATATCACGGTTATCATATTTATATAGCGCTTGCTGTAATTTATAGAACTCAGTTTGGTAGTTACCTTATCATAATAATATAATACAAGAAACGAGTAACGATTCATACCCACAACAGGGGAATATACAATTTCCAATTTTAAATTTGGGGGGGGGTAAACCCTTAAGACTCCCCTCCTAGCTTCGGCACTGTAGGTCATACCAACATTGTATTTTTTAATTTGTAAAAATTATCTGAACATAATAAATACTTATTAGATCCAATACTACATTACTACATCTATTTTATAATTGTTTTAAACCGTTTTTAAATACATTTTAATAACTCAGAAATTCCTCGTTCGAATATTGATTTTGGTTCATCCGAGTTTTCGAAAAAATAAACCGTCAAAAAAAAGAACAATATAAAAGGTAGATTCTCATTCTTCATTATAAAAGTATAAAATGCTTGAGGATTGATGAATAACCCTGTACATTTATGCAGACAATGCAAATATATGTTTTAGAAATTTCGAGAATTATCTGAGGATATAGTTTCTTCTAGATTTCATAGCAAATAACTGGATCATATATTATTGTCAAATTAGTAACAGCTAAGGTGTCGTACGAAATAAATTTTTAAAATTTGCAATTGTATTGCCTTTTTTATAAAAACCAACGATTTGCGCCAACGATTTATAGCCAATTAAATAAAATGTATTATTATCCTTTAATGCGCATATTATTATACAGATCGTTGCACCGACCGGTTTATAGAAACAAACGTTTCGTATGCTGCAATATATATATATTTAGATTATAGTCGCGTTAGTTAGCAAGCACCACATGACTTATTCGTTTCATAAAATATTATCGCGGTCTTTTAAAAAAATTCAAATTGTATATTATGGAACATTTACGATTCGAAAAAATAATCGAAACGTATTTGTTTCCATGACGGTGTTATTAAAAAAAATTGGCAAGATATTGTAGTCTGCGTTTGTACATATTATACATAATATTTAGGTGTGTTGCGCATAATATTATAATAAACCGCATTCAATACGACAGAAAACAATAATAATAGCCACATATTATTATTATTTTATTATATACTTACATTTATGTGGTTGCGGGATTGGTAAAATATTTCCCTTGACTCGGCAGG
This sequence comes from Metopolophium dirhodum, assembly GCF_019925205.1. Taxonomy (NCBI): domain Eukaryota; kingdom Metazoa; phylum Arthropoda; class Insecta; order Hemiptera; family Aphididae; genus Metopolophium; species Metopolophium dirhodum. Next base: position 32,131,457 of record NC_083562.1, read on the forward strand.
GGTGCATATTATAAGGGATTTTTACTGTCGGCTCCGAGCCAAAGATTGGCGTAGTGCATATACGCAATTTATGTCATCAGAACCGTATATATACATTTAGATATTTTGCACCCTCGTCCCTCGGGCATTTTTCAACAATTCATGTCCCCATATGAAAAAACATCGTTATCAGGTACATTTTATTTCATCATTTGATTCTTAAACATTTCCTTTCATTTCAAGAGTTTTTTCCTGAAAAATTTAATTTAATATTTTTTACTGATATTGTCATTTTCCATGGACATTTATAAAAATAAATCTTCCGTATATAAATACGTTATACGTACCTACTTATACTATATAAATGCATTCAACACTTCGTCAATTTACAATTTAGTATTCAAAATAAATACATCATAAATCATTATATAATATAAATATAATTTATAAATAATAATTCCGATTGTTTATTTTTTTTTTTTTAAACAATAATTTTTACAAAATAAAATTTATTTTAAATCTATAAAGGGTTTATATAATTATATTGAGAGTCGGGAGAATATTTAATAAATTAATTGATTACGAACTGTATATATCTTGAAAAAATAATTTACCTAGCTAAGTTGGAAGTTACTTCAAATAAAGAGTAAGTAATTATAGTTAAGACTTCAAAGTAACTTAGCTTTTTAATCCATTAACCGTAGTATTGAAAACGTTTGCGGCGATGAAACGCGCATATTGAATTTTAACGAAATGGTAATGTCCTCCCGTTTATTTTTAACCACTTCGACCACTGGTGAAATATTAGTAGATATCTGATATTATTATACACCGTGTAGTGGCGACTGCTGCAGCGTTATCGAATTTTACGTCGAGAAGCACGCCGTATATATATATACGTTCACGTAGGTCTGAAAGTATAGGTGAGGTACCTACTCACTATAATATTATGTATTATAATTTATAATTAATATTATTCACATATCACATATCATACGCCTATAAAGTGCTACCCACCTATTATATTAGCACGTTATATTTTTTTTTTGTGCTCGCCACTTACAACCAAGCGTATATATATAATAATATAATATTATACTATAGGTATGGTAGGTATACGGAACCTGCCTTTACGGTAGAATGACCGCCACCACACAAATTCAAATCCCATCATATACTAAAATATAATATAATACATATAACGGGCGTGTAAAGATATTATTGTTCAGATTCATATTATACACGCATGCGTAATTTTCATAAAATATACTTCAGTAGTGCCACCTACAGATAGACACCGCGGACTGGTGAATAATAATTATTTTTATGTTTAAAAGTTTTTATATAATAATTAATGGTGAATAGGTAGAAAATGTAAATATAATATCTATATTATTTTTCAATGTTTGTCTGTGTTGCGGCTATGTATATATTATGTCCATCTGCAGTTATGTATACACCCTTCGTTATTTATACTTCTTTTAATTATGTATAACGGAAAGCGTACGCATAATTAGTTAAAAGTAAGTAAATAGTATATTAAATACTGTAAAAGGAATAAGGATTAACTACTATTTGGAGTGGAGCAGCAGCTATATCATAATTGAGATGTGAGGATAACTGAATAAGCGAGAAGAATCTAAAAGGCGAAAAGTTTGAAATTTAATATTTATATGAGAGCTCGTTATGAGACCAGATAAGCTAGTTTATATAAAAAAAAATCCACAAGGGAGAGAAAAACTCGGTCGGTCTTCAATTCTTCATACATCATAATATGCAGAGTGATTCATCAACCATACTCGCCCCCACCCCTTATTCATTAATTTCCATAATAGATAATATATTTATTCAAATTCAAATTCCGATTTCGTAATTTTTTGTAGGTTTATCCATAGACTTTATTATTTTCAGATACTCAGATTTTTTTTCATACCATTTAAGTAGTTTTTATCGTCAATGAACTGTATTACTGTATTAATAACCTAACTTCTTTTTATTTCAAATTAACACTGGGGCGAATAGAGGGGGAGACTTAGTTTCCCCATATTTCTGCCAAATCTCCCCAGTTTTAAAGTCGGTAATTAGTACAGAGCATATATAATTTTTAGAAAATATTATTGGAGGGGCTTTAGTCCCCCAAAATAATTTGGCTATTTGCACCTATGTAACCACTCTCTTTTTTACTGTAAATTACTAAGCAAATGATATATTTAAAAATTTTGATGCATTTAAATTGAAATTCAAATTTATAGCTTTATATAAAAGGAATTAAACTTTGAGCAGGTCTAAGGATAATAGCATGATTGAAAATTGAAATAATATTATTTTAATCATGGATAATAATAGTATAAAAGCATAGTCTTTATAATAACGCCATAACGCCCATAACGGTTTTATATTGAAAAAAAAGACAAATATAATACTATGTTTATGTAAGTCTAGCACGTCATATTCTACTCAGTCAATTTTTATTTTTTACGAATTATGTAACCGTATATGATATTTCATTTGATTCAAATTTTATTATCATAGCCGCCCCAAAATCTTCTGAACCTATTATTCTTATTTCTTAGTAAATATAGTTTAATAAATCTGAAAACAATAGTTCACATTTCGAATTAAATACTTATACATCAACATTTTCAAAACAATCATGTTCTTAACAATTTACAGCAAAAACCGAGGATTTTCATTTGAAAAAGAAAAGTTTGTATCATCATGGGAGTAATGAGTATATTATAGGATTATAGGACATCGCTTTAAATGGTATAAAAATCTAAGTACTTATAAATATTATAAAAGTTTTAGATAAATTTGAAAATTCTAAAAATCAGAATTTGAATAAATGCATTATTTAATTAAATACATGAGTGAACATTCTTGGTGAATCAGAATCACCCTTCATTTACATGTAGGTATACGAAATATTTGTAATGAAACGATTTCATATATTATACATATCACCTTGCGATTTTATTTTAAATAAATTTCTCCTTTATACATTTATTATACTTTATACCTTTATTCCCTTCTAGTTCTAGTATTCTACTTAAGTATATCGCTATTGGTACCGTCGTATATGGTATAATATAAATACGAATGAGTATAGGAGAGGAGAATGGTGAATCATGCAAAGTATAGGACGGAAAGTTTATATTATGTAATATAAGACTGCAGTGGTGTACCTACTGGCATATTATAATATGGTGTGGTTGTGGACTTTTTGTAAATTTAATAAACCAGGGCAATCGCTGAGGAGGGGTGCACCCGTATGATATTTTATATACAAATGTATGATTAGAAATTTTGGTGGGGTTGAGGAATAATTTATTTTATATCAGTTTATTTTATCAGTGGCACGGTAAAATGAAACCCGAAAGTTTTTTAATATTATGTAACAATTGTACCTAAATTAATAAATCAATTTTTTTTTTTTGGGCAGCTTATCTAATTCATCATTTGAGGTTATATTGACAATCCTACAATGAACAGCTAATTTCATTTTAGCCAAGCCATTGATATGACTCTAGGTTCTAGAATAACATGATAATTACACAATATTAATAAATATTGTCTTAAATAATAATTTTAGTAAGTAAAAGTTTTAAACATATTATAAACTATAAAAAAAATTAGAAAAAACATAAAAAGTTATAATTTATACTTTATGATATAAATGTTTTATGTTTGAACCATTAATTTAATACTTATTAGTTATTTTATTCGTACATTTATTTATTTAGACTAAACTACTAAAGCACATTTAATAAGTATATAGTATTTACTTCTACGGCTCTACCAGAATTCATTGTTTTTAAAATAAAAAATAAAAATATATTATCTATTCACATAATTTTTTTTATAAAAATATCAATGATGTAATATTATATTATTATCAAATATAAAAATTGAAAACAAGGTCTTTGTGGAAATATATCCCGCACATTCCACTTCTACCCATCATATAAATTGTATTTTCTAAAAACTATATTGGAGTGTTTGTTTATCAATAACAACAATTTAAGAAAATTATGTGAAATTGTATTTTATATAATATATATACCTATGATATGTTGTGTAACTGCGAATTGAGGCCTACAGCCTGTAGATACATATTATTAATTTCAAATCAGGTACCACGTAGTGCAATATATATTGCAAAAAGGGATATGGAAAAGCTGTAGTGCACTTGTGCCAAATTTCAATATAAATTATAATAGATTATTAGATGTATTATATTATGAAATTTATTTTAGTTATAAAATTTGACATAAATCCTAGATATACAAAAAAACTGGGATATATCATTTAAATATCGAAAATGATCTGAAATCCTCTTAAAATGTCGAAACATATAAAATTGAAATTATTTACCAACGTATTTAGATTTGAATGTTAATGAAACCCATTTTTAGATAAGAAAACATCATCATAAACATTTTTAAAAAAAAATTTAGACGTTATCAACTTCAAGACTTACATTAATTTACAATAATATGTTCTATAACTGTATATGTGTGGCTTGGCGCGGCGCGTTGGCTGCTACCAGTCACGCAATGTGACTGAGAGTAAATAATGTCCGCTGCTCAGAGGCGTATACAATATACATGGGGTGATGTGGGGGTTAGATCCCCTCATAGGCCATTTTTTTTTCAAGTTTCATAAAATAGTGTTCTTAGTGTTATCACGTAACAAGGAACCATAAAAAAAATTTAATTAATTGTGAACCAAAATAATTGTTTAATTTAGGGGCGTCATTTCAACTTTATGAAAGGTATGCTAACAAAAAAAAAACAAAAAAATGTTCAGAAAACCAATATATAGACCAATATTTATAATATATTTATTTATTTAGACATTTTTTTCTCGCTATGCTCGTAAGTTAAGATCTTTATATTTTATATGTAATAATCTTAAACTTAAAATATTTATAGACACTATTGTGCCTAATTATAATATATTACCTGTATTTTGTTATTTATTTTTTTAATTGCTACAGGTATTTGGGTTAATTTTTTTTTTTTTGAACTCCCCTTCCTTTTAATCATTTTGTACACGCCACTGCCGATGTTACTAGTTCCCGCATTGGTGACCACCCGGGTTCGTAAAGTAGCAAAAATCTTGTACACGTGTTGCTTACATTCCTTAACAACCCTACCAACCATAGTCTATAATGCCTACAAATAGCTAATGACCATTTTTTCTGGGCTCAAGTTCAAAAAAAAAAAATTTGTAAAATTCATTTTTATTTATTACATATTAATCATCAGTACTTACAGCATGTAGATAGTTTTGGTGGGCCCAAGGATTCGGTTTCCGCGGCGAACGTAGGACGCGCCATCTGTCGACGACCGAGTTACAGACAGGTCCGCGAACTAAACTGGCGGCGCTCTGCATAATATAATGATAACATCGTGCTGATAACGCACGCGCACTCCTCCGACTCCCCCGCACCTTCGCCGGGACAGACCGACCCCGTTGCGATTTGCGATCACGACACTTTCGTCCACAACTCCCACACCACCTGCCGGGGACCCTAACCGCGGTAGGCAACCATTCCGCCACCACATCCACCCCCACCACCATTCGCCAATCATCGACACCACTACCTTCACCACTCGCCGATCATCATCATCGCCACCTCCACCACTCGACAGTCGCCACTACCGCTGTCCGCTCTAGTTGTGGACGTACGTCCGACGTCGTACGGTACTATATTATTATATCGTTTTACATTTTTCTACTTTGTTCCAGCTGCAGTGGTAGTCGTGATGTCCGCGGCCGCGTTCCAAATTTAACTCCGCACGCACGCACGCCGCACGGCACCTTGCTAAAACAATAACAACAAAAGACTACGCGACGTCCGACGATTTTTTCGCAAACAACCTATTTTGATTTTAATAATATGCCGCGAAAGCCTCTTCGAGTATAATTTAATACCTACATTACGATGTCTGGTGTCGTCAGTGGTTCGTGACGCAAATATTTTTCGCCAGCCCTCCGGTGATTTGGAACTCATTCGGTTTCGACAAAAATATTAGGTATAATATAAGAAGTAACAAAAAAACTGGCTGTGCGCGCGATGACCGCAGCGCCAATGGTTATTCGGTATTCGGACGACTCCGTCGTCGTCGAGTCTTCGTCGTGACGACAGGTGGACGCGAACACAAGAGTGCCGACTCCCGATTGTTATCGGTCTGATTGTTTAATGGCACCACGGAGCAGAAGTGATTGATTGTGACGGTTTGCAGTGTCTTGTGTATAAAAGAGTCCAAAGAGTCCGGATTCGTGAACTGCCGCCGAAGACGTGTGACGGGATGGAAATCGATGAGCATCAGACGCCGACCGACGATGTCTTAGCCTCCGCAAATCACATCGACCGTTCTTCGATCGTAATATAGACCGACCACAAAGTCACTCGCGTAAGTGTTTACCTATTTGATTAATAATAATAGATAATAACGATCGTTAGCAGCTGAAGTTCCATTTTTCAAAAAAAAAAAATTGAAGTCTTTTCCCTGGCGTTGTTCGCCCAATAGATGACAACTGTCTTGTGTCCGTATGTATAGTAAATTCAGAAGTAAATTTATGTGACGCACAAATTGGATATGCGTGATGGATATTAATGTCTTATCGTTAAGTCTTAACGATTTGTCACCAAATACCTAGTCCCGAATCGTCTTGTCCAACATTTTTGAAAGAGGTTTGGCAGGATTTGGACACTGCTCTAGTGATTCGAGCAAAACCTGTATAAATTTGGTTTTTGAGTCCGAAGGTTTAATATTACTAATAAATTAATCACAGATCATGTGAAATTTAGCCTACTTTTAATATCCCCTTTCAGCACATTTTTGGCAAACGTTGGTATGTAGCTAATAATATTATATTTAACTGCCCAATTATTGTTTTCTGCATGATTGACAAGCAAATTGGTCCTTGTTTCCATTATATTTTTTTTCTTACAAATTGTGGTTATTCCTTTGCAGCTACCTATGCCATTAAAAAAAAAATAATTATAACAATCATACCCATGGTGAGGCAATTTTGTAGTCTACTTTCATTAGTAAATAAGTTGATAAAAATACCTGTCTAGTACCTTCCTATTTAATTTATAAATCAATCTTTTGTTTATTTTTATAAAAAAATTTTTAGGAACTGTTGTATTATACTAGATATTATATGACAATCATATTATTTTATGTAAGAAATAAAACTATAAAATATAAATAATAACTATTTTTGCTACCTATATTTTTTTCCAAATATAAATTATATTCAAATTAAATGCACACCTGGTAAAATATAAGACACAATTAATTTTTTGACGCAGTGAATGTGTTAATCCAATACACACTAATAATAATACTACTAGAATCTTTTAGTTTATATTGGTACCTATATGAAGACATTTTTTAACCTGTTGGTACAAAATACCAAATATTATTTTATAAATAACATAAATATTAAATATGTTATCATGGTACTATGATATTATTTATTATGTGACATAATATAAGTTGTGATGTAAAATAGGCAAAGTATAAAAAATAGGAGATTACACGTTTATACTTCGCTAGATATATCAAAAATAAAAATAATTGTACTTGTTTTTGAAGGGAAATTTATGCCAGATTCAATGAAAAAATTTCAAAAAAGTAGGCAGGATTAAATTGTTATTTTATTATTGCTAATTTAAATATAATTTAGTTTTCAAATTTTTTTTTTATAAATCATTATGAATGTTACTTTAATCAGCACAAATATTATTTTTCCTCTAATTAATAATCTAGTGTTAAAATTCAAATACATTACTGTTTTAATAAGAATAAATATTCTTGTGGTAAATTGTTATTATGACTATTGTTACTGATGAACTATATCTTGCAATCAATTAGGTATTTACAACTAAATTACAGGGCACCATAATTTACTACCTAGTACAGTAGTATATATTATTTGTATTTTTTGTAATTGATTATTTAAATTTAACAGTACCTTATAAATTTGAATTAAAAGTTATAAGTATTTATTATCAATAATAAAAACAAGATAACTTTAAAAAAGAAAAACAACACTTAGTTATGTACCTTGGTACACGTTTAACAAATATTTCTTAGATAATACATTGGTGCTTTCTTTTTTTTATTTGTAATGAAACAATTTCATTACTATTCAATGGTCGTTGTGTGAATATTTATCATATTTCTCGACATTTAATGTCAAATAAGAAACAAACCCTTTTAAAATTGAATAAAAAAGTTTAGAACTAGTGTAAAACTGACACACCTACCTAATGTAATATAATTTATTAGATAAGTCACAAGTTAGTTGTACGTGTAATGTGTATGGTGTATAATATATTTTAACTGTTATTTTAAAGATAATATGAATTTACATATTACCATTGATTATACAATATATTGTACTATGCGTAATCAATGATATTTCATTGCTACTTGTACATATGGTTTATATTCCTTAATTGTTGATTTTTAATTTATAAAAATGAACAATTAAATTAAATTTGTTTTGTAATATATCAAACATATATGTTAAATTCACCCACATTACTCACTAATCACATTGTGCTTATAAATTATAAATACTAGGATTTAGGAATTCTATTACAAATAAACATTAACCTACTTAAAATGGTTTTAATTTTAAAATAAGCGTCTACCTCTAGTAAAGAATAAAAATTAATTAAATCCTTAATAATAATTGTTAATCTTGATAACCTGCAATTATGTACAATTATAACATTTATAAATTCAAGTTTTAAACAAGCTATTTATATTTTGAATGCTTATTCATTTTTAACAATGAAATATTACTTATATTATATTTTTTTAGAAGAATTTGAAAGTACTTACTTAAAAAAATGTAAATGTTATGTTAAAAGAAACTTAAAATGTAGCCCATTAGACTTCCCTGTTTCCATTTTCTATCAACTTATGAATATATTAAAAAAAATAATATACCTCTATACCTGTTTGATGATATGTTATATAAACCCTCCATAAACTACCTATATGGCTTAGATTCTTGTTAGTAGGTAGGGCTTCAATGTTACATTATCTGTTGTGTCCTGATGTTTCTGTACAGTAAAAAAAACTACATAGTAGGCATTACATAAACAAAATGATACTTATTACACTCAAGTAAAGTTTCTTCAAATGTATTCTGTTTGATTAGATTTATAAATAAGAATCACAAAATAGTAACATAAATAATAACTTAAACGTTGTATATTAACTGAAATTGCTAATTTAATCAAAATATAAAGATTAGGTAGTAGGTAAGAGAAGAGGTATATGCTGGATTGTAAAAACAATTTATTAAATTTAATGGTTCACTAAAAATTTAATGGATCAATTGTGGGCCACTAAATCTTGTTTAAGGGACCATTAGCTCACTATTGATTCATTAAATGTTTTGTTCAACCCGGCAATAATATATTATTTTTAACTTTAATTATTAAAGGGAAATTTATTTAAGAGTACTATATTTTAATGAATTAATAGTTAATATTTATATCAATGGTCAACGGTTCCCAAATATTGATTTGCTCCGTCCGAGGTGTAAATATATTGCCCATGCCTTTCAATAACTTATCCCTAAATTAGGTAGACTAAAAATATAAAATATATACCTAACACCAAGCCAAGATTAAAGATTACTTGAGCCCCGGGACACCATGCACTAAGTGGGCCCCCTTTCAAATTTAACTTAAAAAAATTGTATCCCTACATTTTTACGACTATTTGCTTTTCTATCTATAAAATTGTTTAATTTTGTACTAGGTATATTACCACATACAATTGTCAATCATAGATAATAAAGATTATCATCTATGCGTACTATGTAGTTCACAACTCCCGTTTTATAAACTTCATCATAGAATATCAATTTTATATTTATTATAATTTAGTCATTTTTCGTGATATAAAATTAAGAGCATTTTTATTTTATAATTACGACCTACTAAAATTATTTTATTTTTTTGAACGCATTAAAAAATAAATATTTTGGGGGATAAAAATAGGCCCCGGGACCGTGCCCCTCCTGGACGGACCTTCCCCCCACCCTTAATCCGGGCTTGAGTTTAGCTCATACAATTTAATGTATCATACATAGATATTGGCATATTGTGGTTGTGGGCCTATAACTATAAAACAAAAACTTTCCTATTTTGTCCGCTAAACAAATTATATACATTTTAAACATGAAAGTGTTAATTTTAATAATATAAATCAGAGCCTACCTTGGTTGTCACTGGTCATAGTTTGGAAATTGTTGATTTTTATTATGTATATATTTTGATAATTATAAAAATAATTGTAGTTTTTGTTTTTGTTTTAAAATTCTTACTTTATTTATATTTACAGAAGAAGACTTCACTGTCAAATATACCAAAATGTCTTCCCAAGTAGATTACCAATGGTAGGATATATTACTACCTATATATAAATTTATCAGAAATTATTTAAAATACCCATTTTAATTAAATCAAATTATATACATTTTTTCAGGGCATATACAATAATGGATTCATCTCGGGTCTCCACATTTTTGATATCTATTCTGTTAATTGTTTATGGCAGTTTCAGGTTAATAAATATTAATTAAATAATACACCTACATGTTTGCCCCAACTTTGTTTACAATATATTTATCATTATTTTTATATTTTATACCTTTCCAGATCTTTAAATATGGAACAGGAAGCCAGAGAAAGAGAAAAAGAAAAATCTAAGAACTCCAACGGAAGCTCTGTGTGCTTAACAGATATTAGTAAGCAAAAACAAGGTTAACATGCTTTAAAATAATTTCATTTCAGTATTTTACATCATTGAGTGTCCATAAAATGTATACAAATGTTTTATAGACTTTTGTATCTATTAAAATTGATAATAGGTAATATTTTTATTTTTCACTTTATCATCCAAATAAACTAAAATAGTTTGAATTTCTTAAAATTTTATGGACTCTAATATGCTCTGAAACTGATGGTATTGTTTTGTAAATTAATTATTATATCAATATAAAATATGCTTATGATTAATAAATTATTTGTTTTTTTTATTTCATAGATGTTCAAACACTGGATACCATGCAAGCTTTGTGTTTGCCTCTAGGAGCTTCAATATCATTGTTAGTCATGTTTTTCTTTTTTGATTCTATGCAAATGTTATTTGCTATATGCACTGCAAGTAAGTTGGTCTTTTGTTATATTGAGTAAATATTATGTTCAATTTTCATATTTCAGTGCATCATGACATAATGTTATATCTCTTATGTAATGACTTGATTTAACTATTTTATAATTGTTAATTATTATTTAACTTGACTTTTAATCTTATTAAAAGCGTTTTAATCATAATATATTGGAAGTAAAAAATAGAAAGTACAGAAATCATGTGTGTTGTTTGATTATGTCATACATATTAAATTACAACTTGCACACAATCATGTTTTCATTTTTATTATTAAGAGGATTAAAAGTGTCTATTTACTTTTTTTTAATCACACATGTACACATGCAATATTGAAATTAATAAAAGTATAATTCTAGTGTGCCAATTGAAATAATGATTTAATAAGAATTCTAAAAATAGATCCTAATTTGTTGTGAAGTTTATACACTGGTGATTGACTTTTGACAATGTTTTTAATTCCTTTGCTTCAAGTTTATCAAATAATTGAATATGATGGCAATTTTTTTTATGTTAAAATTGTTCTAATTTTCTTTGTTGTGACTTATAGAGATACAATTGAAAATGCAGAAAAGTTAATATCATGTAGACTGCTTGAAAAATTAAAATTCTATATTTAAAAACCTTATTCCATCGTAAGATCAAATTATATCTCGGGTGGAAATAAAACACAAAAACTTATATCTACATTTTTAAACACTGGTGTTGTAAAGAGATAAGAAGTCATTGCTTCCAATCGTCATACATAGCTTTTCGCCCTTTGGTTATAAAATGCATTGTAACTGAACAAAAAAATGCAAATACAAATTTGTTTACAACAAACAACATTCTTTACAAATATCTCATTACCTCTAATTTTATGCTGTTATAGAAAGTATATTTTAATATTCATAATTATCCTATTTTGTTTCAGTTATTGCTACTGTTGCGTTGGCATTTCTTCTGCTGCCCATGTGCCAGTACATTATTAATCCTTGCTCGGATGGAAACAAGTAAATTTACATTTCAAAACATACTCTTATTCCGTTTTACTATAGTTAAAACATATTTTTTTTAGGATCTCTTTCGGTATATGTGGTCGTTTTACTATGGCTGAGCTGCTGTCTTTTTCAATGGCATTGTTTATAGTTTGTATCTGGGTACTGACTGGACATTGGTTGTTAATGGACGGTGAGTACTGAATAGTATACAACAATTAATATTAAATGTTTTTAGATTTTAATTTCTTCTAACTGCGAATGATAATATGAAATAATAATCAAGAGATAAATTTGCTTCAATAATGTTAAATGACACCTTTTTCTTTCTTTAATTAAAAGTACAATATGTCATTTTTATATTAATATATTTGTAGAAACTGTTTTGAATGATTATTCAAAGTAGCAAACACTAAATAAATTATTGTTCAATTTTTGTAGCAATGGGAATGGGACTCTGTGTAGCATTTATTGCCTTTGTCCGACTTCCTAGTCTTAAAGTGTCCACTCTTCTGTTGACTGGTCTTTTGATCTATGATGTTTTCTGGGTGTTTTTCTCATCATACATATTTAACACCAACGTTATGGTCAAAGTGAGCATTACTTATGCGGCTATTAAAAATTGCTAAAATATTTATTGTTGCGTTAAATATTAAAATAGGTGGCAACAAGGTCAGCAGAAAATCCTGTCGGAGTAGTGGCTCGAAAGTTACACATTGGCGGAGTTGCCAAAGAAGCACCAAGGTTATCTCTTCCTGGAAAATTAGTGTTTCCCAGTATTCATAATGGGCGATTTTCAATGCTTGGGCTCGGGGATATAGTGAGTTATACTTTGATATTAATTTATTAGTAAGTATTCTGGTGAATAACTATCAATATTGTTTGCTGTTGCAGGTTATGCCGGGTCTATTACTGTGTTTCGTGATGCGGTATGATGCATATAAGAAATCTCAGCTTCTACATTTCGGGGAAACTGGCGTTCCACCTCCAAGACATCTTGGCAGAATAAGGCAAGAAAATATCTTATTATGAAATCATGACATTTGTGAAAAACAAAAAGATAGCATTGTTAATTTTTTTTGTTCTCTGTAGTTACTTCCACTGTTCGCTAATCGGATACTTTCTGGGCCTAGTTACCGCTACAGTGTCTTCGGAAATTTTTAAAGCAGCTCAGCCAGCACTACTTTATTTAGTTCCATTTACACTGTTGCCTCTTTTGACCATGGCTTATTTAAAGGTAATATTTATACTCCCGTTGAGACTAAAATGATTGTTTTTTTGTAAATAACTATTAATTAACATTTTAAATAATAATTGTTTAGGGTGATTTAAGAAGAATGTGGAGTGAACCATTTATAATACAACAGCCTTCCAAACATATGGACGTATAGTCTGCGGTAGCATTTACTACTATTATGTATATTTATTTTTAGAACCATTTTTGTACAATTTTCTCTTTTAATTATTTTGTGTAATAGATCTATATAATATGGTTTACCCTTTCTACTTGAAGGGATATTTAAAAAATACAATGATAGGTCTTATGTTTTCTGAAACCAAGGTATACTTTTACAAATTATTTCTTTTCCCAATATGATCTTTTTATCAATTAAGAGATTGTGATGTTTGTTAAATTCCATCTTGTGTTTCTATTTATGCACTCATCGATGACACATAATATGCCGATCAAATTTATATAATATTTATACATTTACATTTTTTCATACTATATAAACTTTTCGTTAGGAAGGGACTTGTCTTGTTAGTTTAAAATAATGGAGGTGGCTAAGTGTTAAAACATTTAAATAAATCACTAATTATTATTACTGCCCTTCAAAGTATCAACTATCCACTACTTTAAAAATATACAATATACATATTTTAATTTTTCAGCAAATTATGAGATCTGTTTATTATATTTGTTAGTAAATAGTATTCCATTAAGAATAACATTTAAAGATTCATACAAATGTTTTTCAAAGTAAGATTTTTTCTTTAATTTTATTTCATATTATTTTTTGCTATTGTGGAAAATATTGAGAAAAGCTAAATTTAATAAATTATTATGGTATTTGATTAAAAGTAACAGCTTAAGCATTATATTTGCACAATTTACGCAGCTATTATAGTTTTCTGGAATCTCTTATGTGTGTAGAAAATATTGTTTAGAGTTTTTGATTTGAGATTTATTTGTACGATATGAATTTGATATTTTGACAAGAGTTTGTTATCAAACTAAATGAACGACGAGAAGTTTACCTAAGACTGATTTATTTTCTTTTTTCTTTAGTATTATTATATTTTTTTTTATTATAATTGAGAAAAATACCCAACTTGTATTATCTGAAATGTGTTTATTATTACTAATCATTGTATTGTATCATATTTATTTAAGGTTTATATAATGTCTCACTAAATGTAACTCATATTTGTTTTCGAGAAGCTAAATTCAAATACGTAGTTTCCTACAGCATATTATTATACCAATTTTATATATATATTTTTTTCATTATATATAGTTATATTTGATTAATCTTCTGTTTATTATTGTATATATTATAGATTCTAATCTATCTCTCATTTTGTCGACCACCTGGTTTTAAGTTAAATTGTCTTTATATTACGTTATTAATTGTCCTACTGTATTAAGTTTACTAAAATACAATACGCATAAATAAGTACATATTGTATACATCATATTATTATTATTATTATTATTATTATTATACTTAATTGATGACAAAAAATGTACGAGTGTTTGATTCAAAACAAATAGGTATTGTAATTATTTTGAAGATAAATTATAGCGCTTCGTACGCTATTATAGCTATGACGTTTTAAATATATCAAAAGTATGCCTTTTTGTTTTTTGACATAAAATGTAATTTCCTCACTATAATGGTCTCTTTGAATAAGTTAAGTAACCCATGCCACTGTTTTATTTTATACCCTTTTTTGTGGCTGTGATGTTAAAATGATATTATAACAATAGGTAATTCACTTTTAAACAAACGGCAAGAAGTAGCGTCTAGCATAGATTGTTATTATTTTTTCTTCAAAATTATTTACTTGATATAATAAATTGTAATATTATATGATTATATTATTATATTATTACTAAATGCTAGTAATCAGCAATAATAATATGGCTCGTCAAACAAAGATACGTCTGAATAGGTACACATAGTACTGTGTTATAATTTTGTCTTTTGTTTAAATATTCAACAAATATTATGTACGCCAGCCATAAGCCAAAATAATTAATGATAAATAAAAACAAATCATGTGATAATATTGTTCTATTGTAGAAATAGTTTATAATTTTTTACCCGTTCGTGTGGATTACCAAACGCTCTTGTGACCCACAATTACTTTGAATTTGTAAATTAATATAGAACGTATTTGGTTTTTTTTTTTTTGTTACACTGATATTATATTATATTAATAAAACTTACGTGATGTTTTACTGAAAACAAATGCATTTTTCCAATTATAAGTGAGATATTATTGACAAAACTCGAAAGAAACACTAGTCGATTACATCTAGCTCGTGACTATATTATGCTCTCAAGAGATGACATCGAGAGTAAAGTGGTTTTGTTTGTTCCTGCAGCTATCCTTTGATTTCAGATGTAATTTACCATATCATAATTATTGGACATTTCTTGATGTATTTACTATGCACCTTCTGACTATGATTTAGTTTATGTAAGGTTTTTTACCTCACCATCTATGTGGACGTTTAAGTCTTGATTCAGAAGCTGGATATGGTGACCAGTGGGTACTCTGCTACGCCTAAGCTGATGTAAATTTGAGCCAATTTAATGAAAGTATGTATTAGTGTTTTTAATAATAACTGTACAGTAATTAAGTTATAAAAAAAAAGGAAGAAATACCAAATAGCGTTAAACCATTCTATTCTTGTATTTTAATATTAGCCCAACATTTGGGCCGATTCACCGATTTATATTTCCAGTATGCCCTTAATGGAGACTTGGGTTAGAAACTTTATGTTGTCTACACAAAACCAAATATGTAATAAGAAGCTCGTGGACCGTGTTTTGTGGTCTTCATTAGGAAACCTAGTGTACCTCTCAGCCTCGTATGTTGCACAAAGGAAAGATTCATAGCCTACGATAATCAACATGAGTGATATTCAATTTATTTACAACATTGAATAGTAATCTTTAATATTTATAAAATAATTAATATAGTATAATAGGTATATACAAACAATTTCTAAATGGGATATCGTCATGACGTTATGCATTCGTTAAACATGGCAGGGAACCAGTATGAGAATTCACCTTCATTTTGACTGTCAACCCAGCACAGGCCTTCGATCACCATTTGACTGATGGCATTGACTGCCCTCGTTTCTTCCCAATTGAGTTGTACTTTGAGGGATGAGAGACTGACACAGGGGCTGCCAGAAGAGGATAGCAGTTTAAGCACGGCTGTCTGATCCATGCTCAGTTCTCCGGGCACAGACTGCACCATATACTGGCCCTTGCCGACAGGTATCACGCAAAAACCGTTGCCAAATATCTTTAGCTTCTTGGCAGCACACAGTAAGTCGTCGACCGTGATCTCTTGATGCTGTATATTGCGACCTCTGGCTTTTATCTAGAGAACAAACGCTATGGTTTAAGTGGAAGCCTTAGGAAGATTTAGAGGGGTAGGTGCGATTTTGAAGACATCAAAAATAAATATAACTTGCAAAACACTCACCAGACGATCCCTTAACTCGTCCAACCCAATGATACCCCCGTTTTTGTAACTGGTCGCCATGCACACTTCGACGATTTGAACAGCCAATTCGTAGTAAAAATCACCGATGCCCAGGACGGACCAAAAGCCCTTGCCCGAGGCCAACGGATCGACGCCAATGGACGCGCACATTTCTTGGAACTGTCGCCTGAACTGTGAGTTCTTCTTGATTTCGTTTTTGTACTTGGTGGCAAATTCCTCCAAATTCCCGCGGAACACTTCCATTTGTTTGGTCATCTGTTCAAACTGATTCTCTTGAATCACCGTCCCTTTGTCTTTGTACTTTTCTTGTTCCAATTTTTGTTTCTGAATGGCACCGACCCCGGCTCGCCGCCTCATTTTTAAAAAGCAGCGCTTGCAGAAATATAAACAAATCCAACTTTAGACGCGTCTCCACTTGGTAGTTCTATGTTGATGTACGTTCCGCTAGCAATATTTGATAAGAGAATTCCAGGGTTCCCAAAATCTATTGCTATTCGGCAATCTTGTACACAAAGTTGCCTATCTCAATCCTGAAAATCCATCGCTAACGTTCAGTCGTGTGTTTATTGCCTACCCGATTGCCATGTAAAATATGTTTCTTATGATTTGGTATTTATTTGTCTTATTATGAAAAAATCTATTGCTGTTGTTCAATTTCTTCATTTATTACATACACATCGTATATACAATTCTCGAAGTAATATAATATGAGCAATTAGTGTAAAATAACGTTTTTACTAAAAAAAATTCCAACGTTCAAAATGACATATTTCTACACTATTAAATAGTGTTATGTTGTTCTATATTATAATATTATAAAACGCTAAGCAGTTACGCTGTACGGTCCTTCGAAGGTACATACAATTCAAATTGTTTGTAAGTTACTATCATCATTGGTTAAATATACAATAAATTACAGACAGTCACGGGCTTATATCTTACTATCTTAGTCCGTGGTGCATCAGGCGTGCATCTGCATATTATGATAATATTATGCAACGACTGTTATCAGCGTTGTGCTTATCGTTATCACACACCGCCGGCCGGCTCGTCAGGTGTTTTTTTTATAGTCCCGCCGTGCCGTCGTCGTTGGTCGTCAGTCGTTACAAATTACAATCGTGCGTTGATTCTACCTTAACCTATCACATAATATTATCATAGTATTTACTTGTCAGCCGTAAAAAAACAATGTTCTGCTTGACTGCGATTCGTGCGTGTAGACCGTGGCCGTCAGTCGTCGCGGCCGTGACCAAACGTCAAGGCCTGAACACACGGAGCTCGCCTGCCTTGGCCGCGGCCCAAGCGCAGAGCGGCATCAAAAAGCGCACCCAACGCCGGAAGCCGGCAGTCGTGGAAGACACGGGTCAGCGACAGGGCGTAAGTCGTCGTTAATATCCGTTTTATCCTGGTGTGTAGGGGGGGGGGGGAGGGGTGTACTTGCGCTGCGGTTGCCACTTGCCGGTCGGTCGTAACCAGTCCTCGAATTGGGATGTATTACGTAGAACTTTAGGAGAACTCAATCTAACGATTTAAAAACTGCAATCCAAGTATCACTAAATTTGTCACCTACCTACCTAAATATAAATATTTGGTTTAAAAATATAATCAGCTATGTTAGTGAACGTGGATTTATGTTCTCCTTGTGTTCTCCTAAATTTGCTTATAAATTTCGTTGTCACTTTAAAAATGGAATTTCATTGACAAAATTCAAATCGGTTGTTAAAGAAAAATCAATTTGGGCATTAGCTTGTGCTGTCCACCCAATTCCAACAAAGAAAAATAGTTGGGTTACACAAAAAAAAAAGCTCCGTCCCCCTGTACACCTCCCCCATATCAAATACTGGTCCTAGCGCGAAATCAACCTGAACATCGACTGGCCGCCTCGGGCTCAAGTATAAAAAAGCAAGTTCTGCGGTCTCCGAGTTATACGGCCCACACGGCAAACACGCCTACCCACTTTATACTTGCTACGGTTTACCTATATACTCGAAGTAAATGAATTGGCATGACGTATGGAGGTTCACACCGAACCAACTTTGGCACAATCGGTGCAGCTTATAGATACGCGATTGTTTATATTATTTTGAAGGCTAAACCGCTCTTTTATAGTGTAAAATAACTAATATAAAAATAAAGAATTGTATCTTATAAGGATGGATTTAAGGCGAAGCATTTTTAACAAAATATTTAGTTAATACCTATCATTAACTATACAGAGTGACATTAATATGCTCACTTTGGTTTTTTTTTTCAATAATTCAGTTATTCGAAATCCGATTTTTGAGTTTTTAGGTATAGGCATCTGATTAAACATTAAAGATCATAGTAGGTAGGTACTTGAAATGTTTTTACTCTCCTTAACGTGAGGAGTGTCCTACGGAGATACAAACCGCTGTTTTTTTAAATGAGAACAGTGGGAGTTTTCATTTGAATTACATACATTTGTATAGTACTTAAGTAGTTAGAAAAGTCTCAAAAATTGAATGAATTCATTATTAAAGAAAAACGGAGGTGAGCATTTGGATAATTTTCCGGACCTGCATTAAAAGAATTTAAAAGTTGTGGTACCCGTAGCTGAATTATAATTATAAAAAAATGAATTAACTTTTTTTAACGGAATAATATATTTTCCTTCATATTAACATTAAACATTTCGAATTAAATATACTTATATTGTTGTTTGTTAACCACTAACTTATGACTGTATGTTTTTAACGTTGACTCGAGCGTTGACTCAACTGGTTAGTCGTCGTTACTCGGTTAGTTTTGTTGATTAACTCGCGCGCTCGCCTTTGTGACACCCATTAATTACGTGTAGATACCTACCATAAAACAATATTATATTATACAATTTATACGTACTTGACGTGTATCCATAGTTTTGGTGCGTGTCGGCGTTCTCGACTGCCGAAGAGTTTCGCCTGGAACAGCTGTCGGCGGCGCTGTCCAAGACGAACATGTACGAGCCCACGTGCCTGTACAGCGGTTCCGACGATAGCGCAGGTGAGCGAGACCACGTTTTGAAACAATCATTGGAGATGACAACATATTATTCGTTTTCGATGATATTTTATCCGAAATACACCATGACATGAGGTTTACTAGATATACGCCTAACTGTACCATGATAAATGATGTAGGTACCTGTAACCTGTGGTGGTATCTTTCACGCATAAGGTAGAACTGTTCTACTGTCAAATCTCAAGTCAATCTGTAATTATATTATGTGGGGGTATAGTGAGTTATAGC
Organism: Metopolophium dirhodum; assembly: GCF_019925205.1. Lineage (NCBI taxonomy): Eukaryota > Metazoa > Arthropoda > Insecta > Hemiptera > Aphididae > Metopolophium > Metopolophium dirhodum. The sequence continues at coordinate 32,151,630 of NC_083562.1, forward strand.
CTTAAATTAAGCCTACGTTATTAACGTGAAGTGTGAGCCGGGGATCATCCATAACGCAATAGTTTTAATAAAACATATTTTAAATCGCCCCATTGGTCAAAATTCGTTTACCGAGGGGAAGTGGGGAGGGTCAATGAGACCTTTGGTCTTGGGCCAAGACTCCTCACGCGAGGGGTCAACAGTACTCTGCACTAAAATTTAAAAAAAAAACCAATGAACTGCACATAAGTGGGGAAAATATTATAATATATAAAATCATATAAATAATTTGTGAAATATAATATAAATATATACCTATATATTGTTGTGTATTCACATATTATATAAATATTATGATTAAAATAATAGTTGTTGGTAACAAGTAAATTTATTGTTATGTTGTAAATAACTGATTTGCTTATACGATTGTCTATTTATCGGGGGAGAGCTTTAATAATATCTTGGAAGACAGTAAATCATATTATACTAATAGTACACGATATTTGAAACTCTACAATATTGTTTTGTCTAATATTTTTGTATAAAAAAAAATAACTAAGAAATTATAAAATACATATAAATTAGAGCTATCTACTATAAACATGAAAATAGTAAATACGATGACTAATATAATATGGATAATAAATATCATGATATTTAGAAGAACACGTGATGAGGGAATAGCCATCCAGTGACATAACCTTTTAGAACAGAATTTGTTTATTTAATCAACTAATTATTTAGTATAGCCACGCGGCACCAAGACTTTTGACTTTTTGAGGCAACGTGATGGGTTGTCAAGAAGAGTGCATAATGTCGGACAAGAGAAACTATATAGAGGGTTATAGGATGGCGTTTGAGTTTCCAGTGAAACCAGGGGGGTCGTGGCTGGGCTTGCCTTAAACAACAATATATATTATATAATATTATATATTAAATAATAATACTATAACAATAACAGTGTATATATACTACCTGCAGTATATTGTATACGAACCTTGACAATTTTCAGAAACTGCGCCGGCGGACGTCATTCACGCCGTGTCCAAGTTTCACGTGACCAACGAGCCCAGGCATTTGTATTTCTTCCGCGAGGGCTCGGTGGTCGGATGGAACGTGTCGGATCTCGAGGTCAGCAGCCTAATTAACTTCCTCGCCGAACACGAGATCGGGTCCTACGACGACCACATCGTCATGGGCGAGAGAGAAGTCATGTATTACGCTTACACGAACGACAAGTAATGCGCATTGATTAAAATAAATAAGTCATGGAGGTAGATTGACAGGACGGGCGAATTCGCCCTTAAGCGGTGGTGGTGTTCTCTGCAGTTCACCGGTGGTGTAATTTTTCACCGGACACGCACCCACGTGAATACGTGGTCCTCTATAATATAGAGCATATAGAGTCTAATAGACTCAGTCTATATGCTCATACTGCAGGAAATATAAGCAGTTCCATGTCACCTCCACTACCTCCATCAAAACAACCCCTTATTTTTGGCTTATTTTTCTCCGCAAAAATGTGGTTAGTTTCCATTTTCATATTTTCTAACTTTTTTGGCGGACTAAAATGATGTCTTTTCATTCAAATATTTAAAAAATTACCGGTGTTTTAGTTACCGCGCCAACAACCTTAACTGTTGTAGACTGTAGTGTAGTGTACTGTATTATAAAGAACCAGTAATGTACTATATTATGATAACAGTCGATAATCTCGTAACTGATTGTATAAGACGAAGATTAAAAAATAATTTAAAATGTACTTTTTAAAAGTTTAAAAGTTTTAACTATCGGTAATTGTTAAAAAAAATATCAAAAAATCTAATAAAAATAACAAAATCTAAAGTTCAAAAATTGAACTCATCGATACTTATTAATTCAAACTTAAAAGAATATCCATTATCCTACAAATGCACAGCCCTAAATGGGTATAAGTGTTGTAGTCGGTGAAGCTGCAGCTGGGAATGAACGCTGCAGCTGCGATTGCCGGCGTGTTTCGTACAAAACTTCTAACTCTGTCGTTTGCGTTTATTTGTAGAAAGAGTTCGATCCAAAAGGGAAATTTTCATCTGATCGGTGACGACGCGACGGCGTCTGACTTGGACCGGTACACGTTCTCCAACGCGATGGCGCACAGCGTCAAGCTGGGCACGTGGGAAGCGCTGCTTGAAGAGTACATAGATTCCGTGGAGGTCGTAACACAAGTGAGTTTTTTAATGTCAGAAAATTGAGGCGGGCATTAGAAATCGAAGTTTCTTAAACTTTAGAAAGTCGTCGACAAGTTTAGCTGGTGCCCGCTCTGCCGTATAGGGAGAGGGGGGGATCGACTGCTGTGTGTTCTCGTGTCATTGAATGGGTTGAATTATTAAGATCTGTTAAGCGTTTTTAATTCAATGATAAATCGTTGTATACGATGAAAAACTATTTTGCAGAATGTAGACGGTTGATATTACCTAGGTTACCAAACAATAATTAAGTATTATAATAATAATATTAACATTTTAACTAATATTTTTTTTAATTCCCGTTCATTTTGAAAAGTACTGGGAATTTTTTTTTTCTACCTCCTAAAAAAAAAAAACGATCCAATTTCTTACCATAAAACGCCTTCAAAATTGACGATAGGAGCATTATTTTCACTAGAAAAAATGTCATCAGACACATAAATAAATAAAAAAATACACATCATATTGTATTTGCTCTGCTCAGAATCTAAAATAATAATTCGTATACCTTGTCATATCAATTTTATTCATAATACCTCGGTACAATATTGAATATTCTCAGATTTCATCATTAAATTAATTTATTTTATATGTGATTTTATCAAAATTTTAATTAATAATAAATATTAAAACGTTTATTGCATATTTAAATATTTTATGGTTTTTAAGTGCCCAAGACGTACTTGGATAGGTATTTTGTACGTATTGTTTTTTTAGAGGTTGAAAAACAAATGCTTTGATCTTTCACACATCCGACCTGATTTATCGAAAAATCCTCACAAAAATCGCTCAACTTCATTGTGTAGGTACCTGAGGTGCCATATTCCTATAAATTAAGTTATTTCAAATAATCTTAGCATGAAGTTCTTCCTGCACTTAAAATAAAATCAAGAGTTTACTATATAATAAAATAGAAAAAATATCTAAATGCCTTATGATAACTACCTGATCATCATTTTTAGCTTTTTATTTACAATAAGAACTTAACCTATAGTATGCACCGGTTTTTTCTCTTTTAGGATCTGCAAAACGGATTGCCCATCCGGATCACCAGGAAAGAAGTCATGAAGAAAACCGGTGAACTGTTCGGATTGAGACACAGGATTAACTTAAGTTCAGATCTCCTCGATTTGCCAGACTTTTACTGGGAACGAGAACACTTAGAAACGTTTTACCGTTCTACCTGTAACTATTTCAGCATATCCACACGACTCAAGGTAAGTCTACAACGACAATGCCTATCAACTGTTGTTGTTCATTCTCTGATCAACTACTCATTCTGACACTTTTTCTAGACCATGAATACCAAAATAAACCATTGCCTAGAACTTGTCGAGCTCCTGTCACACCATTTGAGCGACAAACATCACATCAGACTGGAATGGATGATCATCGTGTTGATTATGGTTGAGGTCGGCTTCGAAATCATTCACTATGCTCAATTGTTCATCAAATAAGCTGCTTCCACACGGGTTTCTTTACAATCTTTAAAAATATTATTATTTTCCTGTAAATGTTTGAATTTTTTAGTTATATATTAAGTTAAGTATAATCTAAAATTAAGTTTATTATTATCATGTTTTGTGAAATAAATTGATGAGTCGTAGACCATTTGTTTTTGTACGGAATAAACAAACAAATCTTTTAACTGAACATAATAATTGATATCTAATCTGTAGCTGATATCAATTTGTTAAATAATATTATTATTGACAGCATTTACAACAAATTGTATTTAAATTTCTGTGTTCATTCACCCAAACACTCAACTGTTTATTTCATAAAAATACATTACATAATCTTTTAAAATTAAAATAAAACAATTACACAATAAAAATCACTTAAAACAAAAAGACATTTGCATTTGCATTTAAAAAACATACATACATAAAATACATACTCATTAATTCCCAAATAACAAAATGTCAAATGTTTACAATAAATCTTATACGTTAATAAAAGTTAGTTAAACAATAAAGTCTAAAAAATAAAACATATTGCACAGAATTTAAATAATATATGTTGTTACCAAAATCCCAAATCATTAATTATTTGACAAAAATGAAACAATAAAAGGATTCAACTAAATAAAAAATTTTAACGTCATTAATTTTTCTTGGAGAAAAATTTAAAAATCAATTAATCTTCGGTGCGAAAAAAAGAAAAATTACACAAAGTTAAACATATTAATTGCTAAACAAGTCATATAAAATTTAAATGTGAAAACAAAAGTATGATAAACTCACCAAACTGATTTCTTTCTTCTGTAATCCTGCAAAAAACAAATAATCATAATATAAAACACTGCCAATTTATTTTTTCGAACATAGACACAATTTATTAATTGTTTTTTTTGAATCATTGTTATTTAAAATTTTAAAGGTATTATTATTTTTTCTCTAAAGTATCATAAAACATACAATTAATAGACAACTTTTGATTTTTAAATAGTAATCTTTAATTTATTTGGATATAAAATTAAACCACAAGCTATTTTTTCTGAAAATACCTGTGTTCTTGTATAGAAGTCTTGGATAAATATTTTATGATCAACAGTTGTTGTAAGATATTATAGCTCTATACACTAATAAAACAACTATATACAATTAAAAAATACTAGCAAGGAAATGCCGTGTTACCTTTACTTGTTTCTATATATTTTTAAAATGGTTACTTTAAAATACCTTATTTAAAATAATATACAATTTTATTGCTACATATTATATCATATTCATTTTTTTCTATAAAATACCTCATAAATTCAAATACCAAAGAACAAAATAAAAAACATATTTTTAAATATTACATTAAAAATGTATTAAAATGTTTTAATATCATAACTTATCATTTTGTGTAAACAAATGCATTTTGAAATATTGTGTTTTGATTGGTCTATTGTTAATGATTGAGAAATAGAAACAAACAGTTTTAAAAATAAATGTATATTAAAAAGCAAAATATACAAATAAAAATTGCAATCAAGCTAATCATTTAAAATTCCAAATGTTATTGAAAACATTTTTAAAACAAATTTTGTTGACTTAAACGGATTATGAATTATTTTAATTGCATTTAACTATATTTTAAATTAAAAATATAAACAAAAACTTAATTTAGACATTTTTAAGAATGCTGCTTAAGATAAAATATAATAATTTAAAACATAATGTCATAATAATAACTTAAAAGTTACCATAGCAATAAATCATCAGAATGTATGGGTATCGTCTAAGGATTTAGTAAAGAAACCACAAAAGTATTAAAAACTAAATTTGTTTTCAATGAAATATTATTAATTACAATGAAACTATTTGCTAAAATGCAATTTATACTTTAATTGAGTCTAGTAATAAAAAAAAATTAAGTTTTAAATATTTAACTATTGTATTAAATTTAAAAAGTTAAAAATAAAATATATGCATTTGAGCATAAACTCACATTGCTGATAATGTTATAAAAACATAATTTCAAATTATTATGATACATACAAATAATTTAAAAACCATAGTTGGAAAAAAAAGAACCAATATTATTACAAATATATTTAATCTAATATGAATCAAATTTGAAACTCATGTTTGATAGTAGAGCTAAATGGGCCAAAATATATATAATTAATCAAATACTTGTAACTCACTGTTAATTTGGGATCATTCAACAAATTCATTCGAGCCATTTCTACCATTAATTTTTGTTCACGATCCATTACCTTCAACGCGGTCTTTTCAAATTGTCTATAGTCCGTGGAATCCTATAAAATAAAAAATAAAAACAATTTATTGAGCAAATTATAGGGCACTATATAGAATATGCTTACCGATGATCGTACACCATCATTGTTGTTGTCGTCACTGCCATAGTAGTCTGGATGCTGCTCATAGAACTCAGCCGACTCTGCTTCCAACCGTTTCAGTTCGTCATTGCCCTTTTCAATGATGCTGATCAGCTTTTCTCGTTCACCGATCAAGACTCGCTGCTCATTCAAGCATTTATCAATGTTCTCTTCCAACTAAGAAAATAAAAAGAAACCAATATTGCATATTATTTAATATAATACAATATTAAGAGGACATGATACCCACATGTGTTGTCTCCGTCTGACAAGTGTGTACCATGGCAGGTTTTACGCTCAGCAGATCACGTGTAGCTCTGTTAGTTTAAAAATTAGATTGAATTGACCTCTTATAAAATCTAATAGTAGGATTATTATCTAGGCAAACTCGTGGGCTTTTTATAATATTTTAACTTTAAAGCGAGTTATGAGTATTTTAAAATGTACAAACAATTTACAATTTTAAAATAATCATAACTTGCTTTAAAATTAAAATATAATGAAAAGCCCATGATGTTGCCTTGATAATAATCTTACTTTTAGATTTTATAAGAGGTCATTTCCCTTTAATTTAAAAAAATTAACGGAGCTACACATGTTCTGCTGAGCGTAAACTTTACTATGTTACGCACTTGTAAGACGAAGATAACATGAGGTATCATGTCATCTTAATATATTATTAATTATTATTATACCCAAATCACCGACCCATTTTCTCTCAAAAATTTCCGAAAATTAATAATTTAACCATTTTAACCCAAACGTAAGTAGTCTGTTCATACTTGGGATTTTATCGCAATGAACAGGTCATCCATTCCAGTCTTGCGTAACGCATGTTCTCTCCGCCAGCGTTCCTCTTGTGACCGCCACATGTTTCGAGCTTCCTCTCTAAGGACAAAAAAATAATATAAAATTACACAAACATGTTATGAACGTACATACAGCTGCCTAATTCTCACAGAATAAATATAGGATTTTTTTAACCAATATTATTTGAGATTTCCTTCCCAAAATAATTTAGCCTATGTACTGTGCCAATGCCTACTTTTAGGTTTTATATTATATCATGTAATACACTCACTCGAACATAAAGTCCATCAAGTATAGTCGCTGGCTCTCATCCTCCTCGTACTGGTCGTACATGTCTCTGAGGTTGTCTACCATGCTACCCAGACTGACAGATGCCGCGGCGTTTGAGCGACGTACAGTCAATACCAAGTCGTCTAAAAGCTTGCGGTCTTCTCGTAGAAACTCGACCACCTCCTTGGATCTCTGCTTCAATGTGGTCAAATACTGGCGGAGCGCTTTGGCCCTGAAAAATACAGCGAGATTTTAGAAGAACAATTAACAACTCTTGTATGGGGAGAGGTAAGAGGATTCTATAAAACAGACAGTTATATACCCCCAGTTGTTAAAACCATATTCCATTATATAAGTGGTTGGTTTCCTCTAGTTTGTTACATACCTGGACAAGCTTTGCACCTTTTTACGTTCCAACTGTTCATTTTTACGCACTTCGTCTTCTACCTGGTCTTGCAAAGACAAGTACGCAGACTCCAATCTCTTGAGCTCGTCACATCGGTCAGAACGATTTCTACATAAAAACACAAAAAGTATTAACAATGATGTAATGCAGATAGTATGATAATATATTAATCCAATTATAACTGTTTTGATTTTTTCACAGTTAATAAATCTATTTGTTTTGTTTACTTTGCAAATTTTTATAATTTTTATATTTTTTTTAATTTTTGTTTTATATCTTCACATAATAATTAAGCGCTTCTATAAATGGTTTTTAGAGCAAACCATTGCGCTTATAATTACCCTTTTTTTTTAACAATCATAAATATGCATTTGGGTAGATAATATACCATAAAAATGTTTCTGACCGATTTTTCTTGTCATTGTTACTAGTTGATAAAAACATTTTTATGATTCATAGATTTTCCTTGTAGAGGAAAATTATGGAGTAAGTAACATGCTATGGTTTTTTTGGTTCAAGTCAAAATCACAAACCTCGTTTAAGAAAATTGCTGCATTTGTTGCAGGGTACAAAAGGCCATACCTACCGAAATGATGCGTTATGGACGGACAAACTATCAGACTTACTTTAATTCGGCCACACTACTGATGAGCTCGTCTTTTAACTGAGCCGCCCGATCTTGTCGTGTCCGGTGTTTTTCCACTTCGGCAAATCGATCGGCTGCCGACCGTTCCTCGCTCAACTGCTGTTCCTGTTCTGATCGTTCTCGCCGTTTTTGGTCCGCGGACTTTTTCTCCTCCATCCGGTCGTCCCACGAAGACTCTGACGACCGCTCACGCTCTCGCATTTCGTACTAGCAAAGCAAACAATATGTAAATCAATTAGAATAAATATTTAACAGGCCTATCTAATTATTTAGTTTACTTGGGCTATTTGGTTAGGTTCTAAAAACTTGAAAACTCCTAATATTCGAACAAAATATTCAAAAATCAAGCTAATAAGAATCAAAATCTGTAAAGGTACTGAATTCAACGAAGAACGATAAACAAATTTAATTAGAATTATTTTTGGGTGATAAATATACCTAATATTTTTTCGTACTTTTTGTCATGTTAATATAGAAAATATATTTCTCAGAATTTATAGAATTGTTTTAAGTTTAGATTAGGGTTTGATATACAATTTTGAATAAAAAATTACGAAAATTAATTTTAGGTTTGTAATCAAAAATCAGGTTTTGTAACACACCTAAATACTTAAGTAGGTATAAATATATCGTAATATTATTTATTATACGCAAGTACGCAACCAATGTAATAATACGGATCGATGTGTTAGTTTTTTAGAACCAAGTATGAAGTAGTACATATTATCTTTTTTGTGGTAATTAATAATGACTAATGAGACGGTTTTGCAATAAGTGCCTAGGTACCTAAAATATTTTCCATGTCACGACATCGACAGATTACCATATGGCTACATACATTCAAATCGTGACGAGAACACTAAGAAGAATAAAATAAATACTGTATAATATATTATAATTAATGAATAATGACTAATGAGTATAATGTACTCACTTGTTTGGCCTGTTTAGGATCGCACGATTTGGATCGCACGTGAAGTCTCAACTCAATCTCCCTGTCTGTAACTGCGTCGTGTTTTCGTTTCAATTCCATGGCCATTTCTTCGCAAGGTGTTTTTTGCCCGGCTGAATTCGGTCTCGACAGTGGTACGGGTTTCTTTTTCATTTGTCCTTTCTTCGGACAGGACAAGGAGGTGAAGTGAAAAAAAATCGAATACCATCAATTAATAACCACATATAATGTATTATAATTTACTAAATATTCGATATAGCTAGTTAAATCACATATAGATATTAGTATTTATAAAAACCTTAAATTCCTCGTCCTCAAGCTGTCTGTCCCGTAATTTTTTGCGCCACTTTTGCAATTCTTCTTGTTCTTCCTCGAGTTTTTGCTGTTCTCGTCTTCGCATTTCCAATTGTAGCTCGGAACTGAAGCAAAAGCGTGGGCAACGAATTATGATATTATTCGAAATTTTAACGATAGTATTAATAAGTTTAATAAAACAAAAAAGCGGGTAAGTCGTAAGTGGGTGTCACTCTGCTGTACAGTATAGATTAAAAGTGAGTTACTGTAATGGATGGTGTTAAATTTGAATTCAATAATATGAAATAATTTTATACGAAAAATTATTCTGAGCGAAGACGATCTGTCAGCCTATAATATTACTATGTATATTTGATGATAATATTGTGATTAAAGTAATTTATTTTACTACTATGCATTAGTACAACAGTATGATAAATTAATTTTTTGAATTCACAAATTTCACATTTGAAAATATCATTGTGTATAAAATATAATAATATACTCTTAAATTTATATACACCCACGAATAGTATTTTTAAATTACAACAAAATACCACCTCACTAAAATTATTATTCTTGGTTTTAATATGTAATTTTGTTCAAATTTGAACTTCGTATATCTGTAAAAAATAACTGTGTTTATATTTTTTTAGATTGTTTGGTTACAGTATGAACTATTTATGAGAATCGTTGTTATACATTTTCAATTCTTAGCTATAAAAATTAAACATTTTATAAATTTTTAACTAGAAAGTATTTTAAAAATGTTCGAAATTTTGATACATTTTGTCAAAATCTGAACTTTAAATACTTATAAAAAAAAATTGTGCCTATGGATTTTTAATATTATTCAACCGTTATTAAAACTACTCTAATGAGGAACATTGTATTAAATTGTCAAGCTTTTTGACTCGATGAATACAATTTTATTGACATTTATAAAATAAAGGCTAAAAATATTGAAAATTTCAAACGTCTATAAATAACTTAAAACGAGTTGAAATATATCAAACATTTTATCATGCATGGAAAATGATAAAATCAAAATGTTATGAACATTTCAAGTACCTATGGTTATTAGTACAACGACAAAATAAGAATATCGTTGTAAGAGAATTTTTTTTATTTACGGGTGAATATCCAATGGCTTGCTTCAAAAACTCGTAAAAAATTAATTTGACCATCCGGTAAACTTTTTTATTGTTAAAAGTAGGTAATCTTGTATTAAAATTTCAAAGTCTAGATATAAATAGAAACAATTTTATGAGTTTAGGTTATTAACTCGGTTATTTTTGAATAGAAAAGATGATGTTGATAAAATTTAAGCCTTTTTACCGTCCCAAAGAGTGATGATAGACGCAAATAAAAAAAAAACAAATTTTTGTTCAATCAATACATTCATCACTCCGTTCAGAATCTAAATTGAGAACGTATTATAGGAAGTACACCTCCCTTTCTGCAGGATATTTTTGGTTGCATCATTACACTCACCTTTTTTTGTAGTATTGCGGAGAAGTCCAACTGGTGAACTTGTTCGAGTTGTTCTCCCACGTCTTGAAGTACTGCGTCACACCGGCCCATTGCTCTCTAGCTTCGCACTCGGCCGCGCGCTTCTTGTGCAACGCCTCGTATACCTTTGCGGGATTCGGACGACGGTTGTTGTTGCAGCTCTTTTGACTCATGTTGTATAATTGTCTTAGGATTATTTTCGGATCTCACTTTTACTCGAATCCGTCAAAAGTCGGCCACACTGTACACGAAAATATCAAATCCGCAGTTTAGCCAGGCCAAACGAAACGATATATCACCCAATGCCTACATTAGTTAAATAGATACATGGTTACGATAATAGTTATGATTAGGTTACTTTAAGGCATAAACTATAAAAGTTACATTTACTTACAATACACGACAATCGCATTGTGTAATTGAAGTAAGAATAATACTGCATAGCCAATACAATTTAACCTAACTACTATAATATTAAATACATAATAGGACAATAGGCACTGCCGTTGCTAGGGCCTAACACCCTAAGTCACCCTTATCAGGTGAATAGTCCCTTCAAATAATAATAAAAAAAAGTTTTCACCTACCAATATGTACTTATTGATTTTTTTTATTTTATAATATAACTAGTTTAATTTTTCTCTCAGACCAAACATCTTTGATTTCACAGCAGACATTCACACAATCGATATAATAATATTATAAAATCACACGGCCGTGCGGGTATCAACAGAATTGTAAAAATGATCAACAAGTGTTGTATAAATAATAGAAAATTTTCATCATTATCTGCATTCACTAAGTACATATATCAATTTATAGTTTATACTAATTATTTCTACTACCTAAAGTATGATAAACTAACTTTTCACTTCCTTCCTAGTTCTCACTTTGAAACACTGTGTTTGTATTCAGTACTGTAATCCGTTGCCATGGCAATTAAAATAAAATCTTCATTCCTCTACTCGAGTACATGTTAATTGTGTACCTATTGTTACACCATTTACTGGATAAATAAGGTACATTATATCACTGATCTTAATCTTAATATTAGTTAAATGAACATATAAACATTTAATATCAACATAAAAAAATTATATCAACTGAATAGGACCTATCTGAGAGTTTTACTTACTAGAATTATCAATATCTATTATAGCTGCACCCAGACACAATTTAACACCAACAAAAAAGTATAAATACATCATAATAGTATTTAACATATTGTAAATGTTGAATTATAAAGTGTTAAATAACTGACAAGTGTGATTTAACTAATACAAAATGGTTATGCCACAAGGCACAAATTATAAATTAAATAATCACTCATTAGTTAACATAGAAAACACTAATAACGTATAAGGAGGGAAATTAATTAATAAGTATTACTAGTATTAGTTACAAATTAAAATTGACAAAATAATGTAAACTCATAAGTAATAAGTAAAATTAAAACTAAATTCAGTCGTTAAAAACAACGTTATCATCATTTAAAAAAATTAAAATGACAACAAACTTCTTATCTACAATCACAACAACCTAACCTACAAAAAAAAATACTCGAAAACATAGATAACAAATAATTTAAAAGTAGTCTATGGATATACCTTATTATACAGACTGCCTAACTGAGAATTGAGATAAATAATGGCGACTCGCGCTCCAGTATGGCACTATAATCATGAACTAAGAGGGATTTTCTTAGTTCATGGTATAATATAATAATATTATTATGATCTATCTCAGTGTTTAAAATATAATATTAAATATAGCCTACATTATGGCTTATACTGCAGTGTTATAGCATAGAACAATATAGGCACCTACTACCTACATTAATACCTACGAATACCTACATTACAATTTAAAATATGATTTTAAATTTAAATTTTAAACTCAGATAGTGATAGTCATTCGGATTGCGTAATATGTAACGTCACGACACGATTTGGATTATGATCAGCGGCCAGCACAATGTTGATTATTATTTTGTAATTTTGTGTTGTACCTATACCCTGCCGATGTTTTCATCGGTGGACGGTGAGTACCTAACAGTTAATTCAATAAATAGTAAATTTACGTAGGTAACGTATATAGGACTTGAATACTTACATACCTACGTACCAGCTATAATTTGATATTATATCGAGTAAGGTCGCGCCTAAATCGTTATTGTTTATTTATAGGTTTGAAACTGTACAGAATTTGTACTTCATTTAGCTTTATTTTATACTTTATTAGCTAATAATTTTACAATTGTACATAGGTAGGTACTACTGAACTAGGTAGCCTGTTGTTGTTGTTGTTTGATTACTATTTCATTTTAAAACATAATTGTATTCTATAAATTCAATTTGTTCTCTAAATAGCTTTCACCTCGCTGCATTCACTTTTTTTTAGACTTCTTACTAAAATATTATTCAGCTTTAACTGTTGTCGTTGTAAAAAAAGTGGTATAATCACACTCTCAGAGTTAGTAAAAAAAACAGATAAAACTGTAGGGATTCGGTTTGATAATGTTTTAAAGGCGTTCTATATAGGCAATTCCAACAAAAAATGTCAAAATTATTGTATTAACTTTGAGACGTTTTAAAATTTTTCGGAAAAGTCTGTTTTTAAAGGAACATATAGTATAGTATACCTGTTGGAATAATTCCGATATCCAACCATTTTCGAGAGCATAATAATATTAGGATTTAGAATATTGCAATAGGTACCCACTGGAAAAATCAGAGCGCCCTTCCAAAATTTCAACAATAACATGGGCTTCCTTATACAGAGTGATTCACCAAGCATGCTCACCTTAATTTTTTATTTTAACAATCTAAATTCTGGTTTTGGACTTTTAAATATACTTACTATTGAAGACCATATTTTAAAATTCTTGAGACTTTTCGTACTTCTTAAGGTGTGTAGTAGTATCACTAGTGTGGCAACTAGCGATACAAACTTCTATTTTTCAAATGAGAATCCCCCTTTTCTTCTGGAAATTGTTTAGCATATAATTGTTTTTTCAACTTTTTTATGGACCTAATACGAAATTCGAACGAGTAGCTTAGTTATTAAAATGTTTGTACTAAGAATAACAGTCCTTAAAATTATTCCTTACAAATTAAAATCAATGAAACAATTTTAAATCATTGATAGATTAATAAAAAAATACCAAAGCAGTATAGCACATTTATCTTCCAAACCCATATTATAATGGACCGATTATATCCTTAGTACCTATACACAAAATAAAATAACTCAAAATCTACTCGTTTGAATTTTTATTTCGATGCATCAACATTTTGAGAAAAGTTATCCGCTAAATAATTTACTATATAAAAATGAGGGCGTACCCCATTACCGAACAAATGTGCAAAATACGTATAAGACAAAACCGCACACATGATTTAAAATACTGAATATCCCAATACCGAACACAAATTTAGTCTTATATTTTTCACGTGGCAATAAAATCCATAACTCAAAGTTTGGATACTCGAAGAAATTCTTTAAAACCGTTAGACACTTTTTTATGCTTAAGAAATAATATTTAAGTGGTACATATAACTGAAATTTTTTTCGATAGTAGGCATTAGTGCGAGCCATCTGGTTTTCATGTGGCCCAGTAATTTCTGGTACTCAGTTCCACCTCCTCACAATTTATTATTTTTAATTTTCGTTAATTTTATTCTTGGTCTACCTTCTGAAAATGGGACACAAAAGATTCCCTAGGGGGCAACGGGGCAGAGGTATGAACAACGAGCCATATTAATATACCCTATTATATTATACATCTACTAGATACGTACATGCTATTTTTAATTATTTTGTACCACACACACATTTTTGGTTTTTTAATTTGGATTGAGTTTTTTAATTTTATGGAATTTGAATTCAATTCTATGTAATATTTTTATATTTTAATTTGTATTGGTTCTTATAATCAAATGGTGCCTATCATCTTATTTTTGTGTGTGGTATTAGGTTATGGCGTTATGCTTATGCATTTTGTACGGTATTAGGTTATGTTTGAGCGGCAATAGAAAGCGCTAAAAAATGGGGTTATCGTTTGAAAAACAGTAATTTGTATTTCTACAGGAAACTCAGTCAGGACAAGTTTTTCAAGAATTTTAAAATATAGTCTTTAAGTATATTTAAAAATTCTTAAAATTAGACTTTTGATAACTGCATTATTGGAGAAGGAAAAGGGAAAAGGGAGGTGAACATGCTTGGTGAATTACTCTGTATAATAAACTATATTATAAGCAAAAGCATTCCACTCGATTGACAAAATAACAATACCTATAACATTATACAATATTAAATTTATCATTTTCACTAAATCACTTACCCAACAATGGTTTTGTAGAGGCCAATCGACTCGTGCACGCAGTCCCGACGATTCGTTTGTATGAATATTATTTGATGTACTTAGAGTTTTCCTAAATAGGTAAATAAAGAGGCGTTGGCGTTATGAGCTGTCTGATCGTCGAGCACGATCTGCAACGCTCCTCTGTCTGGTAGTCCGCAGAAAAGGCCGGCAGGCTGTGGAAGTTGACTGGTTCTTTCTGACCATTTTTAGCGAACCGACTCCGGTAAAACGGGTACACGCGGGGACTCGCGAGAAAGCCAAGTAAGTCAACGAACTATACTGTCGTTTTTTCCCCTCCGAGCCTGTGGCATAATATAATATATTATATTATACGGTTGTTTGTTTGGCATTCGTGTGATTTTACCTATTATTTACAAAAGCCAAAAACATATATATTTATTATATATATACATTATACATTGAAAGTATTATAATAATTTTATTATGTTATAGACTATATATTATAGTGGTGTAGACTAAGTATTCTACATGACCTCACTTGCAACGCCTTCCTCCAACAATTATTTAATAATGTAATTTATTATATTTCATTATTATAATGATATTATATAATATTATTAGTGTTTCAACGACATTTCGTTAGCATTTTAGATTCTGATGATTGTGATGATTTTATAATGATGTGTGTTTTTTTTTTATTTATTTTTTTGTGTCTGTTATTACCTTTAGGACAGTAAAAATGCTTGGATTTTCTTCAACAGTAACTTTTCTGAAAAGAAAGTGAATCTAGTTGGTACTTTGGGGGGTCAAAAGTAAAAATTTCATAGTAGTTTTTAAAAGTGCCGTGAAAAACAAAAGAAAAATTAAGGACAACGGGAATTTTTACTCAAAATTTGTTTTCGAGAACATGGTTTTTGGTGTAGCTCTAAAACAAATGAACGTATATACATGAAATTTTCACTGGTTGTTTATAATTGCATTTTCTATACACGATAAAATTTTAAAAATATTTTGATTTGTTTTTAACTGTTTAGAAACATCTTCAGTTTCCAATTTTATTAGTATTTTTTTCTATGGATGTCAATAAAACTTTATTTGTTGTGTTAAAAAGCTTGAAAATTTAATACAAGGTTTCTACTATATTGTTACTATGATATTTGAAAAATATTAAAAATCCTTAGTCACAGTTTTTATTATAAGCATTTAAAGTTCAAATCTTGATAAAATACGGAAAAATCACGAAAATTAGCAAATTATTTTGAGTTGAGAACTCATAAAAAATTTTCTTTTTAAATCTAAGATTTGAAAATGTAATACAAGATTATCCATAAGTTTGTCTACCTTTATCAAAAAAAAAAATGTCTACAAGAAAGTCAAATTAAATTTTTATGAGCGTTTGAAATTCATATTTTTACAACATTTGATATTCTCAAATATTCTCAACTCGATTTCTCATGTAACGATTTTCTTATTTTGTTGTAATTAAAAAACGTATAACTGTAGATACTTGAAAATTTCACTGAATGTTTATATTTTCATTTTCTATACACGGTAAAATTTTGAAAATAATTTGATTCTTTTTGAGCTGTTTACGGACATTGTCAGTTTTCAATATTTTTAATTTTTTTTTCTATAAATATCAATAAAATTTTATTTGTTAGGTAAAAAAGCGTGAAAATTTAATGCAAGGTTCGTGATATATTGTTACAATAGTAGTTGAAAAATATTAAAAATACATAAGCACAATTTTTTTTATAAGCATTTAAAGTTTAAATTTTGACAAAATTTATCAAATTTAAAATTTAATAATTATTTTGTAGTTAAACATTTATAAAATGTTCAACTTTTATAGCTAAGGATTGAAAATTAAAACAATGCTCCACGTAAATAGGTTATATAGAAATTACTTTATTCACAATAATATCATCAATTATACTTGGTAATATCATAGGCTGACTGACGGTTTTCGCTCAGAATCGCTTTTCTTATACAATGATATTATATCATTGAATTCAAATTTAACACCATCCATTACAGTGACCCACTTGTAACCTACTGTACAGCAGAGCGACATCCACTTACCCACCTTTTTTTAGTATTCAAATTAAATTTAAGTCTTATTTTTGTAGCTTGGAAGTCCAAGAATAATATATTTACAATCAACTATTTATTGGTACAGTAACTAGTAAGTATATGTAGCTGCATGCCTTCGTGAAACTTATGTTTCTTTATTGCGTATCTTGTATCTAAGATCTAGGTACCTATAAGTTTTAACTATAATTATCATAAACCGCAGCTGGTGCATTTTTTTATTAAAGCATTATTTAAAATTAAATTAAAACTCGGACTTTGATTCAATAAAAAAAGTTCTCCTTTCAGATAAAAAAAAATAATGATCAAAATAAGATATATCCAATATATCAACGAGACGTGAACATTTTTCCTTTGAAGTCATTTTTGTTGATATAATACACCGTATCAACCCTTTCCGATAAATAGGTATCGGGCAGTAGATTATCGGCATTTATGATTAGGGTACCTAGCAACTAAATCATAAAATATAATTTTTAAATTCTATGGAAGTTTGGAAAATGGTAAAATTTAAACCTTTAATTTTAAATATTGTCTATGACCAGTAAACCTAAATAAGGTGGGCAAGTGTGATTCGCTCTGCTGTACAGTAGGTTACAAGTGGGTCACTGTAATGGATGGTGTTAAATTTGAATTCAATATTATAAAATCATTGTATAAGAAAAACGATTCTGAGCGAAGCGGTCAGTCAGCGTATGATATTATTAAGTATATTAAATATACTTAATAATATATCAAATTTTGATGATAATATTATTGTGAATAAAGTAATTATTATATAATATAACCTATTTACGTGGAAGCTTGTTTTAAATTTTCAATCCTTAGCTATAAAAGTTGAATACTTACTATGGGATGATATATATATATATATATATATATAATATATAATACTTATATAGCTATATATATTAATTATTAAGTACTAGCCATCATATTCGTCCACCCACCGCGAGTTTTAATCCCGCAAAAAGCCAACGCGGAATCGTAAAAATAAACGTACCGTGAACGGCGGCGAGCCCTCCGCCCAACCCATCACGCTGACTTTAAATCAAATTATCGGCTGTGACGTTCGCCAGACCATTATGTTTATGTATGCTATAATGTATTATATGCGCAAAGGGCTCGGTCGTGGTCGGGTATTGTCATGTTCTGCACACTTCTGCAGTTCTGCCGCAGCTGCGGCGATCGCTTTCGTCTTCTTTGCAACGTTGCCCTCAGCGACTGTCACAACGACAATAATTATAATATCGATTTGAAAATATTATTTACAATTTTAAATATTACTCTTAAACATTTAAGGTGATTTTCATATTGTAAGCCATAGAGTAAATACATGGACTAATTAAAAAAAATTTAAATAATACCTTTAACGAGTAAGGTCATATCTACATAATGTTTTACATAATGTTTTTATATATGACTTTATCTGTAATATTTTATTTTAAAATTATAAATTAAATATAATTATTTTAAATTACAGCGTTTTTATAATTCTGTCTGGTGATGTCATAAAATAATAATACAATAATAATATTTTTTGATCTTTAAATCGTATAACACAACCCTAGTGAAGACCTGTAAAATATATTATAATATGTATCAGGGCCATCGACATACTACCACCACCAAATCTAATAATCTACAAAATAATGGAAAATCAATTTTTAGATTCTGAGTGGAGCAAGGGATCTAGTGGTTTTACAATGGTGTTTGTTATTTTTTTTTCCTGTATACAAAATGTTTTCAAGAAGGAGTGCTTCGATTTCAACATAATATAGATTTTCTCAATAGTTGTTAATGCCACGGGAAAAACCACCGACAAATTACAAAAATCTCTAAAAATGGGATTTTAATTTCTAACGCTTTGTATATCACTATAGAAACGAATAAAACTGAAAATAAAAATAACTTATTTTGTTGTAATTTATATTAATTCAACTTACCGGCTATAATAAAATAAAATAACAATATACAATATCCAGACTGACAAACCGTCTCCGCTCAGAATCGTCTTTCGTATACAATGATATGATATCATTGAATTTAAATTTAATACAATCCATTATACAGTGACCCACTGGTAACCTACTGTACAGCAGATCGACATTCACTTACCAGCGTTTTCATATTTATATTAGTACCTACACAAAAATATACAATCGAACTGGGCGACAACATAATAGTGCAACTTCCATCTTTTTTTAAGAAGCGGTACCTAATTTTTTTGGTCCCGTGCATTTATTTAGTTTTTTGAGAAAAATACGTCTTCTGTAAGACGGTTTTCTTTAAATAACGATCATCATATTTTGAGTATATTCTGGCTCCTTCACTGACCGTTAAATGGAAGTTGGAAGTTTTTCTAATATACCTATAGACATAGGCGTAAATAGTGTTTGAAAATTGGGGGAGGGGGGGGGGGGGGTAACAAATGTATTCGTAATTTTTAATAGTATTAAGCACTCTTTCCTTGAGTTATGAGGACAGTGCGTCATTAAAAATATTTTTAAAATCAATTGGACAATAAATTCAATTTATTACCGATTTCATTTCTGAAATTAAGTATCAGTGGCTTAAAACTTAAGAAAAATAATAATACACGAAGCAAAATCATAAACCTAAAATGTTAGCCTAAAAAAAAAGAAAAATGCTATAATTTTTTTGCTAACGATTTTTTTCCTACTATGATTAACTACTATAGTTAACCTAACTTTATAGAATTTAGGAATTTAACTACATAAGACTATATCCGTGGAGTTAGCATAATATGATTTGGCCCTAAACGCACCAAAGATGATATTGATATCATATAATAAGTAATAACTAATAAGTAATCACCTATTGTTTTACTACTACCTTCTAATCTTCTATAATATAGATATGAAAAATGAATATGTATTACCATTGAGTATATTGTATATATATATATACAATATACTCAATGGTATCATCTATAGTTGTGGGTACCTATAATATATACGTATAAGACTATAGTGTTAAATATAAGTATATATAAGATACAATTATCACTCCCGCAATATAAAAAAAAATGTGGTAACGATGGAGCAGGGTTTGGGCGTGACGCTTCTGCGCAACTATATATTATTATGTCATATCTACACAGAGTCTGCCGTCGATCCTTTAGGTTCATGCGTTATAGTTCTCGATAACGAACAAATTATAGTGTATATATTATTATATATAGCAATTACGTGTTTATACAATTTAATAGCGACATAATGATGACGTGTTACGGCGCGTTATAATAATAATATATTATATATTCGCCTTTTGCACCATACATACATGCGCGCATGTACACATATTAACGACTTAATACGGCTTGATTTACTACATTTATAAGGTAAACAGACTTTGTTTTTTTCCGATCCGAAGGCGACGATCCGAAAAAAACATAAATAAATAACGGAAAAATAAAGGCAAACTACCTACCTCTACAACGCGCTTCCCTCGCGGTATATGTGTATATACCACGTATACATTATTGTTATTTTTATTTATATTTATATTTTTTTACGTCCGACGACGGACACGACAGGGGACTGGTTTCTATCGTTTCGTACTAGACACAAACCAATGAAATATATTATATACGTCCGTCATACATTTCGTATGATTATAATTCGTGTGCGTGTTTGCCAACTTTGATATTATATAGTTCCAAAAAACTCGTAAACGGCGTTTTATCGTAATTAGTGTGTGAGTGAGTGTGTGTGTGTGTGTATGTGCGCGCGTATATATTATAGAATCGTTTCATATTATAATAATGTGTGCAGTAGTGTGTTTATTTACGCGGCCGTACCGTTTCCACTATAATATACTATTATAGATCTCGCGGGATCATTTATAAAAAAGCTGGCGGCCATCATCCGCGACCAGCGAACGGACACAGACCAGAGATATTATGATATATTATTATTTAGATAATAGATATTATACGCTTGTATATGAATGACGATGACGGCAACAACGATGTGTCGTTTTCGCAATCATATTTTCATATAATACCTACCTATTTTGTATAATTTTTAATTTTTGTAAGATTCATATATTATTATTTACTTATTTTGTCTCTATTGCGTTTGAATTTAAAATATATTATATTAATATTGTGAGCACGAACGCCATCGCATTATACATCGCGATATGTTGTTATATTGTATTTACCTCTGTTTAACCATGCGCTCGGTGATCGTATATTTTTTATTATTATTATTATAAACCTAAGTTCCTGTTTACGCCACGCGCGGCTTGCACGTCCGTCC
The DNA here is from genome assembly GCF_019925205.1 of Metopolophium dirhodum. NCBI lineage: Eukaryota > Metazoa > Arthropoda > Insecta > Hemiptera > Aphididae > Metopolophium > Metopolophium dirhodum. The sequence continues at coordinate 32,173,257 of NC_083562.1, forward strand.
GTCGGCGTTTGAAATTTTTTTATTGTTTTATTATTAATAATAACAAGTAACAACACGCGTAGCCCCACGTGCGCGCCAAATCATAATTATCGTATATTTACTATTTATATATATTAAGCGAACACACACATAATATACATATGAATAGTGAACACGAAATTACTGTTTGTGTGTGTGTGTGTGTGTGTATAATGTATATTATATACTCAGTTGCCTGTCGGTCCTTTTGAACTGTTACGTGGCCGATGAGCACACACGCTCGTGGTATCATAATATAGAAAACGCAATAACATAGATAATAATAAAAGTAGTTACGGACAGGATACGGCCTGATCGTAATTTTAAATTCGAAAGCTATATATAGTGATTTCATTGCATTAGAAATCGAATTCGAGCTTATTGATAAAAATATGTGTAAAAGTTGCCTGCTTTAAACTATATACTGGGAAATTTAATAAGTATGTAGGTACCTACCCTATTGGCTAAATATGACGGTATAATATATATATATATATATATATTACTGTATTAGGTAATATAATACTTCCCTAGTGAAAATAATACAACGTTTTACTCTTTATTGAGAAAATTCAATTTACAAATAGAACATAAAAAATGTAAAACGTAAGAAAGTATAGGTAATCGCACTGCTAGGTATGTAAATTGTATACGCAGTAGTATAGTCGAGTGTAGCTCTTCATTGAGTGTAGGTATACCTACTCTAAATTGTAATGGATGTGTTAAATTTGAATTCAATGGCAAATAATTGTACACTATGAAAAACGAATCTAAGCGAAGACTTAGGTCTAACTTTTTGGTAACCAAGGTTACTATACTTAACTCGAATCCGACATGGCTTCTTTGGTGAGCCCTGGTAGCCCTAGAAGCTCTAGAATCCTGGAGCTATGTATAGGTATACATTTTATTTTAAGCAATACTTGCATTCACTGTACCTATATTTTAATTCGAGTATTAATTAAATATTCTACTTGTATTGTAAGTAATTATTTGAACTGCGGCTCTATAATTTGTATAAAATATAAAAACAATATGGAATAATCCGAATAAATAATAATTAGAAAATAAAGACATTTTAAAATTTAAAACCCATTCAATTTATTATGTAATATATTATGTATATAATTAAATTAATTTAAATATTTAGAAGGTGCAAAGCACTTAATTTAAACTCGTATAAGACGCTCCAATTTTAAATATTCGTATTTCATTTCATACTTCCTATTGTATTATAATATTATACAAATATATTTTATAAATATATATGAGTGATACCGTATATAATATATTATGGCTATTAAATATATATAGCTATTTCAGTCGCAACTGATGTAGCAATTACGCAATTCTCGATTGTCTAATAAATAACTGCATGTTTGAGTAGAAAGCTGTCTTTATATATTTATAGCAGTGATTTATCTCGCCGGTTTTCAATAATAACTAGTTTAGGCGTTACTTACACTTTTAGATTGTATAAAATATGTATCCATTGTAATATTATTATGTATTATATTTCCAGATATATCACGAATGATGATATTATATTAGGATTATCGATTCGAAACTATGATACTATTATAGTCCTATAATACGCCTATATACCGGGTGGTCCATTTAACTCCAGATACTCATTATATCAAAAACGTTTTCTAAAATATTTTTTTTTACATAATTCTAAATAGTTATAAAAACCATATTTTCTAAAAAAAATTTTTTTTATCGTTATAATAATTTACTTTTTTAATGACAACATGTATTTTTAAATCCTATTATTCCAAAACCGAATATTTTTTGGAGTACTTCGAAGCATAAAATCGAATTTTGGACGAGTATAGTGCGTATGCATTACGAGTGAACGAAAGAAAATTTATGAATCATAAATATGACGTGTTAATAAGTAACTATTAATTGTATATGATATACCTATTGGGAATTAGGTAATTTTTAAATTTTATTCGTTTCTATGGTGATATACAAACCTTTTGAAAATAATAGGTTATAAAAATATATTTTGGTAGTTTTTAATATATAATGACTCTCCTACTCTTTTATCCCTTAAAAACTTTGAAATTCCGCAGTTTTCTACCCGTACACCTATATGTCCTTTCATATTCCCCAGAATAATTATTTTTATAAGCACTAGATAATTATTAATTTTGACCCTCCCTTTCAAAACTACTAACTAGACCCAGTTTTCTATTAGAAACACAAACAACCCTCAAAGTTAAAGATCAAAAAAATATTTCTGCTATAATTTAGATGCAAAAAAAATAATTTTAAAAAAAACGAAAGTAGGTAGGTATAATACCTTGTCATCATCATTGCTCCGCTCAAAATCTAAAAATAAAAAACATCAATCATATAGTATATTATAATATAGGCACGTATGCATAACTGATAGAGGGTAGGGTGATATTTTTAAAGAATCTTAAGTAGGTGGGAATATAGTGGGAGATATATGAATGTGAAAAAAAAGTTATAAGATCAAATTCCCCTACCACCCTCTCCCGTGTTTACATGACCACCCGCACACAATGAATATTATACATTTTGCACGTATTGATGGCATTGACCGCGAAACGGTCGTTTTCGCGACCTGGTGATCTACTCTCAATTGTACATATCACGTATTGAATACGCCGCTCCGGCCTCGTGCCGATTCCGATTCGACCGTGTGCCGTTTTCGCGCGTTCTGACCCCGTTTAAACACATGCGCGGGCGTTCGACTGTGTACCTACTCCAATAATCTCAATTTTTTGTTGTAAGTGTTCCAATGGGTTACGCGGTCGCGTGACATTCGACACCTGCTGCAACGACGTCTGCCACAGTGCCACTCCATCGGACTTAATTATACTTTGCTGTTTACTTAATAGTTAATGTACGCGCATTACACGTATACACCTTTACGAGTCAAGTAGGTATAGACAATGAAAAAATAAAAACGAAATCGCTTATTCGTACACACAATATAATAAACCTATACCAATATTATTTAATATACAACATTGCATATCATTATTTTTACAATATATTATACCTATCTATAAATATATCATAATAAATATGTATAGTATATAAAGCATAATATAAGCTTAATCGTAGAGAAGTAAATCTCTTAAAATGTTTATGGAGCAAAAAATGTTGTGAATGTTTTATAAAGTTATATAGGTTTATAAAATATAAACATTGATATTTTAAAGAACAATTTGTTAACCAAAAATGATTATTACTTTCTGGATCCTTTTTGGCAAAAAAAAGTGACTCAATGACGCCCTTTTTAAAACAAAATTGTTTATATAACTATTGTACCTATACCTGTAAGTAAAAGGTATTAGGTATAATATTTTATATTCCCTCTCCCCTTTATACATTTTAATGTAAGTCAAGTTCTCGTTTAATACTGCTGTTTAGTGATTCCTGATTAATGATTATTATAGCTAAAATTGTTATTTATAGTTGGAATAACTTGTATATAATATTTAGTATTATATAGTAACTATTAACTAATAACTTTATTGTAATTATTGTAGACGGCTATACTGTTGCATTATGTGATATTAATACGTGATTATGGCGGTTGCATAATAATATAATACTATTAGTATATAGGTACAGTATATAGTAATATTATAATAAAGTCAACAATTTTCACACGGACAGAAAGCACTCGAAATTCCACGCCTAGCTCACCAATTCAGCCACTTGAAAGCGATTTTTAAAATAATAATAATCGACTGCAGTGTATACATATATATATATTATTATATTATATTGTATAAGGTTTTTATGATATTAAAACTGCCATCGCCGCCGTATATAATCGTCTATAAAAGTCGATCAACGTTGGAAGTCACAATAATAATATGTCTTAACACACTACAATAATATTTAATTTACAAAACGAAAATATACATTGTACGAACACCATGGTATGAACACTATGAACAGCCTTTCATTTATTATAGTACCTATAATACAATCCACTTAATTTTAATATGTATTGGTTCTACAATAACTTGTATTAAAATGTTACACAGAAATAAAAATGATAAACTATAAAGCATACTTAATAACATATATGTAGTAATATATGTATACCTAAGTATCCATATAATATAATGTACCTACCAAGTATACAAGTACAATATTATTCTATCTTCGCATTCTACTTGATAAATTCGTATAGGTATAGTTTAAATTAAAATTAATATTTGTTTCTCTTAAAATAAAATTCATGAAATACATATAAATTAGAAGAAAATTATTAAAATATAATATAATTTATCGATATACTAAAAGTTAAATAATACATAATATTATATACACGAAATATGTATACTTCACATTCATATCTGTATATGTACATGATAGTATATAATATGCAACATTGCAGTTTTATAGGTAATCAAACAGGTATAAGTTACGTAATCCAAAAATCTTACAAATGTTGTCATATATTTGGTCCCTGTCAATAAAATATAAATTCTAACGCATTGCGTAAACTGACTGAACTGCACCTAACTTGGCACGCGTGTACGTTAGAGTTTATGATTCAATTACGGTAAAATTCGTAAGTATTTATCTTACGATTTAAATCGCTTCCGCTACGGGATCGAGTACAATTTATAAAATGTTTGGTATTTCACGTCTTGATATTATACTCATTTTTGTAAAACATACATAATTTATATATTATTATATTACATACTTTGAAATTGTTAAGGAGTATCATAATATATGACGTTGTATTTTTACAGCGGCACTTTGTGTCTTTCGGAACACGTGTTTTGTGGTAATGGGTAAAAAAATTACAGCGGGCCCGAAAAAAACAACAACATAATAAATCAGGGTTGATTGGGACGATTTCGATACACACATATTATATATATATAGTCTCGCGCCACCGCGGTGTACAATATATATATACGGATACATAGTATGTGTGTACGTCATATATCATTAAATTATGTATATTTTCATATATATAACAATTATAATAGTATGTACATAATATATACATAAGGAGCCAGACGTGGGCTCACGGGATTCGTGTTTCCCTCGTCTCGGCGTTACGTAAATAAAAAAATGATAACGGACACGCCGACAAAGTACACAATTTATACATATTGTATATTGATATAATAGTGTGCACGCGATGGGTGCCGACCGGACCCAAATAGGGATCGCGCGTACACGTGTGTACACGACTGGAAGAAGGGAAAGGAAAAATTTAGAAAAAACACAAGTCGACTTATGTAGTTATGTATTATATATGTATACCTTATCTATATAAGGGCCGTATTGCGGCTTTCTACTCCCTTATTATGTCTGACGACTGCGATAATAGTAATTATGAACGACTTCACGTCACATAATTTCTGGCGTTTTTCGTCCTAAAAAATCATCATTGGTGTTAATATGTAAACCCATTTGTTATATATTATTATAACCATTAACCGCATTTCGTATCTACTATATATTATAGTAGGTATCTGGTATATCGTATATAATACATGTTATAGTATATGCATGGTGCGTATATCGTATAATATGCAAGTGTGCGGTATATTTACTTGGTGGGATCTTAAGACGAATGTAAGTCTCCCGCGCTCGCACTTGTTAGACGTAAAAAAGACAAATTAACGGTTTTTCGTTTCTTCTATAAATGCACCATGATATACTCAGCCTGTAGTGACACAGTTAGGCATTGACACTGGACGTCTATACATAATATTTCCTGTCATGCCCCCCCCCCCCCCCCACAAGGGGAGGGCTGTTGGACCTGGAGTACAGGAGCCTGGTTAGGCTATTTTAACAAGGTTGGGCATTAACGAGTTAAAAAGTTAATTTTATTTAAACTTTTTAACTTAACTTGTTACTTTAGGCTTTTCATTAACTTAACTGTTAACTTACTAAATAACGAGTTAATTTTTCATTTTAAGAAGTAAGTTAAGTTAATTTATTTTGTTTTTAATTTTATAATATTTCACTGTTTCAATCTATTTCGTTTTCATGTCAAAAAATATGTATCGTAAATTGTTTAAAGTTAAAAATTTATATCATTTGAATCTAACTTATATGGAAATACTGTATGAAGTATTAACACTATATCCTATAATTTAGTTTTGGGTTGGAAAAAAATTTAATACACTAGCGTTGTATTTTTTAACTTAATAAAAAGTTAACAAAAAATGTGTATTAACTTTTAACTTAACTGAGTTAACCTATAGTTAAATTAATTTTTAACTTTTAACTTTTTGTTATTGGTGCATATTAACTTAACTTAACCGAGTTAAAAAAATCATTAAATTGCCCAGCCTTGTATTTTAATGGCCCGTCGAAATGAATTTGTAATATTTGAAATTCTGATATAAATACTTATTGTATATGAAATAATATTTTATAGGGCAGTCAAAAATATTTATATAATATATATAAAAGACGAAAAATGTTTGCGACTGACTGCAGTGTCCTTTATATGCATTCCTAAACCGTTCATCCGATTGCGATGAAATTTGTTACATAGATAGATTAGACCTTAGGAAAGAAGATGGGCTACATACTGTCGCGGAAAAAAGGTAAATAAGAGGTCCAACCCGGGGATGTTCTCAAACAGGGATTTGGAGATTATTATTATTATTATTATTTGTTTACTATTGGTTTTAATAATGATTATTATTAATGCGATAAGCTTGTGTATTTTAGTACAGAAAGTATTGAGTTCGAACCACGGTTTCGGTGCATAGATTTTTTGATACTTTAGAGTTAAATCATACACTTACGTATAAACACCACGCGGGGTCCGCGATTTATCGCATGTAGATTGCCTACTTGAGAATATAATGCTCGCAGAATCACAAAAACCTAGCAATAGCAACGCATTGCCGTGCCAGCTAGTATAATAGTATACTATAGGGTGTATCTAGGGAATAGCTTGTCCTGACTGATTCATCATCACCTAGCCGGAACCACTGGACGGATCTGGCTGGATTTGACATACGTGAAAATTCAACCTCTAAAGGGGAAAATAAGGGGTTGTAAGAATACAACAGTATAGCGCCATTATTATGCAATATCTAATTTAAATATACAACATTGATTTTAAAATACAAAACGCACGAATATGATATTTGGATTAGTGGTTCCTCTAATGATCTAGATGTGCAATAATAAAGGATACCTACTCACATTTTAAAGAGTTTAAACAGGGATCTTAAGATTGACGGTGGAAATTGAAACCTTTTTTTGTTTATTAATGGTTGTTTTTAGTTTCAGGTTAAAATATAATATGTAAATTACTTCACAAAGCTTGGTACAGTTTTTTTTTTTATTACAATATATACTTTTTGAAATATACTACTAAATTATTTTATACCTATAAATCTATTTATTTTTTAAATGTATTACTCTGTTGTTCATTTCTGCTTGGGGTCCTTGGATTTTGAAGAGATGTTCTGATAAATTGTTTTTTTCTTGCGTTTTCATATTTGAGTTGGTCTGTTAAAATATGTTTAATTGCAATTTGGGTTCCACATGATACCTCGAGGTACATATTGGCTAACATTTTGAATTTTGCACCCTCAAATTTATTCATGTTAATTTATATTTTAAGCTGATTTCCATAACCATATAATGACATGTAAAAAATAGCACCCCCAGATTTTTCATTGAAATTGCGCCCCTGACTGCCTGCGCATTATATACTGCTGCTGCAGCGCTTAAATCGAAAACCAGAAGGCAGAAGGTGTTGTGTGACGTATTTATTGAGACAAAAAGTTTTATTATAGTAATAACTAAATCGTAAAAACAATATTACATATTACTATTATTATATACACAAAAATAAATACAGATGAATATTATCGTAATAACTGCCGTTTTCCGTCCGACAGAAATAACAGTCAACGGAAAATACATCGAAGTGGTTATAACATAACATAATAATAATAATAATAATATATTATATACCTACTGAATACTCATATTATAGGTGTATAGTGTTTACCACGCCAATGACATTGACGATTGTGTCAAAAATAAAGATTTTAAAATCCGACGACGGACAGCAAACGGCGGACAGTAAAAATATTTTACATACACTCACGACTGAGTTTATATACCTGTGCTGCAGCAATGTTGCGCTGTGTGGAAAGTGGAAACCGCCACCGGTGTAGTGTGAGAATTATGGCCGTAAAAATTTGTCCCATTTCACTGGGTTTCTCGGAAAAAACAACAAAAATAATAGCGCACATTAAAATTTAAAATATACCTAAGTCCGCGCACATGCATGATATATATTTACGTCATATTCATATACATATATGCAGTATGCACACATCGAGGTTGTCGCGTGTATAGGTACATATATTATAATATATATACGATATACCTAAGACGCCAGTCGTACATTATATGACGTTTATAATATAAGTATAATGCGCCCGCAGCGTGCGAGTTGACATTTCGGCGGGCGGCCCCACAGATGGAAAATATTAAAATCCGAAATTAATCAACACGCTGCTGCTCCGGCAGCGCCGCAGAGAGGTTTTCGACACTGCTGCACACTCGCGTGGTATATACCTATATACCGCTTATATAGTATACGCGACAAGGCCGTAATATATATATATATTATATATAATAGTGGCGCCTGACATTAGGGTCCGACCCGATTTTATAATATTTATTCGTTTATTTTTTTCCATACATGTTTACATACGCACGCGCATATATATATATAGATACGTATATTATATATTATAGTATACGTGCATTAAGATTTCTGTGGGTCATCGAGACGTACTTGTCATCGTCAACCGTCGTCCTCGTATATGACGATTTATATTTTATGTATACATATATATATATAGTATTACGCAAGATATATAATTTATTATTAATTTGCAAAGTATATACATGCGATGTAGTAATACGAAACGGTCAATGATCCTGCGAACCAACAGCCTTTCCGAAGACCTTCTGAAAAGCGGTAACGTTTACTTAGATAGGATAGGCACCTTGATTTATCGCCGTAAAATTATACATATAGTATTATACATACACGATAATATGTCAGTCTGTGGATTCGTTCTAGTAAACGCTAACACCCCACGAAATCACCGCGAGCACTACAGCGTCTACGAGAAATATTAATTTATATGCATATTTTTCGTGTGTAGACCTTCTACAGGATATTCGTCGCCCTACAATTTTACATGACGTATTAAGTGTTATTTACCTAACCTTTGTTACGCACTATAAGATTTATCTAAAATTACCATCTCTAGCTAACACTGCACTGTCATTTATAGCCAACAAGCCCATACAGAATAGGTACCGTATATAGTGATTTTGAATAAAATGTTATTTTAAATGCCTTTATATTATTAATTTTGTTCTAAAAAAAAAATACAAATCATAATAATACATATTATAAAACAAAACTATAGAGTAGCGTAGTTGAATATCGGAATTGTATATGATTTTAGAGCACAAATATAGATAACAAACATTTTTAAAAGCAATAACTTTTAAAAAGTTTAAAGAATGGAATCATTAGAAATATTAATGATATCACATTCACACTAAATTGTACCTAATATTGATGTTAATATAAAAGGTACAACAAAACATATACACAACGTTTGGTTTTAAAAATGAATAAGATATATTAAGTAATTTTTTTAGCATATAAAATATAGATGCATGATTATTTTGAAATTGTATAGAACACGCGTTGCCCTTAAATTAGAAACCACTAAACAAAATACCTCTTTTTTGCAGTTGATAAACACAGAATATAATATTAAATTTAAAAATAATATAAGTAGGTATATAATTGTTTTATAGTTGTTTATAATATAATAAATCACTTTTATATTTAACAATGTCAATAATGTCTTCAACGTCTATATTTTTCAATATATTTTTCTCTACAGCCATAAATGGGAATGCCTCTAATATTTGTATGAACAGCCCAATATACCCCAGACCTCCTCCCCTCCGCCACTGGGTAAAGTCCCAATATCCCGACGCATATAGTCCACCACCGTTTATCGACTATACATTTTAATCGTGACAAATAAGAAATTTCTTGGTGCCGAGTGCTATAGTCTGAAAATAAATAACATTACCTATTACTTATTAGGTAAAAAAATGTCTTTGTTTATAGCTAAATTATTGCACACTCACTTTTGAAAACACAATATGTATAATATAATGTGAAACAAACTAGGCGGTATTGTTAATATAATATCCAAAATTTGTATTTGCCTGATACTTAAAAAATGTTCACGCCGCCAACGGCTTATGTGTGATGGTTGCGAGTGCCAAACTTTTTGATAACTCGTCAAAAACATGTGTTTATAATATTATGATATGGTTATATCTAACGAAAACCGCGAGAGAACGTGCAGAATAATATGTTAGTATGGCATTAGACATTGCGTATTATACGAATAATAAACGACATATGGCTTAGATAAAGGATAATAATGTAATGGGAATAAATGTGGAAAAAGAAGAAAAAACCCGTAGACTAATGGCTGTGAAAGATGATAAATTAATGGAGTCAACGGGAGAGCCAGCGCTTAAAGTGATACGCATGTATACACACATATACATCTATAGATATATATGACAGACGTCTCTCTATTGAAATATAGAAAAACATTTGAAGTGACTGCATATAATATATATATATTATATAATAGAACGCGCGGTTCTTATCATTTGTAATACATTTTAACAATATGACATCGCGAGAAGTGTATATTATATATTAATATGACATAATAATATTACGGCGTACTATACTGTGTGTAGAAATAGTGACTGTAGCGTGAATTACACGACCTACTCCTATAGCTCTAAAATAGGGGTTCGGAAGAGTTGAGACTGATGAGATGATCCTTTTGACGAAACTTTTTAAGAGGTTTTTAACGTAAATTATAATATTATGGTGTATAGGTACCAGCTACTATACACAGAAAAAATCATGATCTATATATGTGTGACGTGCCCCAAGATATTTTGTATCATGATGTTTTAGTTTTACATATTTTTTAAATGCCGCTTCTTCCGAGTTCACATTGTGCGTCAAGTGTTAAATTTATGTCAAAAAAGCTACTATATATCATATTATATTAATTATTACACGCGTATGTTAGCGGGCGTCTAATTATACATGAACATTATTATTAATTAATAATACACGTTAACGTTTACAGTTATAAATTATAACCGATTCATAGGTAGGAGGTATGACTTGATTATTACCTATATTTAGGTAAATTATATTTTGGTTTTGCATATAATTATAATAGTTCTATATTCAATTAAAACTATACCTATACGGTTATACGTCATCATAAATAAAAACGGGGTGATCCATTTAACGTAAACCATTCATGATTTCAGTATACACAAACGTTTCTGAACATATTTCTTTTATATAGTTTTAAGTAACGACTTAAAATATGATTTTGTAATGACATAATTTTGTAAATGTTCAACATTTTGCGGAATGCCCCTTTACTACTCCAGTACTCCACTCATCTAAATAGTTTAGGTCAAGTAGTTTTAGTTTTAGTTAGTAGTTAATAACTCATAAGCTACCCGACCAAAATTTGATTTTAAATTTTAATACATCAAAGTACTCAAAAATATTCTGCATTTAAATAAAGAATTAAAATACATGTTGTCATTAGATAAGAAAAAAAACTAAAAAACGATAGGTAATTATACAAAATAGTAAACATTTTATTTTTTAAGGAAATTGTTGTTTCGTTACAACTTAAAATTATGTAAAATAAGTATGTTCAAAAACGTAGTTTTTAAAATAATATGAGTTAAATGGATATCGCCCAGTATTATATATAATATAGTTCCATGTCTCACCTTATATACATTTATCAATTATTATACATAGTACATATAAATATTCGAATCGAATTGCGTCATAATTCTCAATATTGAATAATGAATTACTATAGTTTACTTTAACTATATAGCAGAGGTTCCTAAACTTAGTTTTTTACGTATCATACTCGTGCTTATTACGATTTACGGATCAATGAAAATATTTTTCTGAACTGTATTTACCTGGAGGCTGGAACTGTATTGATTTGAAAATATATTTTGACGGAAAAGTATTTTCCCGCAAACTATTATTTCGCTCGAAAATGTATGCGTGGTTGTGGTTGGAAATTATTTAACAATTATTTTGTAATCATTAAAACGGATTTTGGCGGAATACGGTTCTATATTATTATATGTATAGCTCGGTAACGCATAATTTTCAAACTTTGTATGCGTGCCCTTAATATATTGTATAGTGATAAAAGTGTGTATAGAATATATATAGATTATATATTTGTATGATAATCGTTAGTCGATACTATATAATAATAATGATACTAAAATAATACCTAATACCTATATCTATACTTCAGCTGGTGTACGATATACTCACCTAATTCTTTGTTTATAAATACCTTTATATCTATCATATATATATATAGGTAGTCATGTTGATACATTCTATTGAGTCCTATTATACATGAATGGAAAAACAATTATGTTATATAGGTCCTACTAGAGAGCCTTTATTCAGAGCCGTATTAGCCCGGCGAGTTATTACCGGTGAAACCATAGTAGGTCGCGACAATTTTGGGCCGTTGAAGTCATGAGGGGCCGCGCTAACTGAAAACATGTCAAAAGTTAAAAGTTGAAGAAATGGTGATTATAAAATAAAAAAAAGTGGGTAAGTGGATGTCGATCTGCTGTACCGAAGGTTACAAATGGGCCAATGTATAATATGGAGTATATTAAACTTGAATTCAATAATATGATATATACATGTATGTAAGAAAAACGATTCTGAGCGTAGACGGTTTGTCAGTCTAGATATTTTATATTTTTAATATTTATTATAGCCTGTAAGTTAAATTGATATTATAATATTATAATTTTTTATTCGTTTCTATGGTGAATGGTGATAAACAAAGCGTTAGAAATTAAAATCCCATTTTTAACGGTTTTTCGTAATTTGTCGGTAGTTTTTCCCGTGACATTAAATAAATATTGAGAAAATCGAAAAATGACCTCTTTAAAGTACCATCTTGATCCAATTTGCTAAAAGATAAGGTACTATATATTGAAATCGAAGCACTCCTTCATGTAGAAATTTTGTATACAGGAAAAAAAAAATTAAAATAAACACCTTTGTAAAACCACTGGTTTCCTCGCTTCGCTCAGAATGTATAAAAAATACAATAATATAAAGGTAGTAGAAGCGTGGCATGCAAAATGCGCATCAAGACGTATAATTTCGCATAGTATGTAATGTAGTGGTGCGGACGCGATATAATATAAAATAATATAATCAAATTACATGAATAAAGCCATAAAGGGATACGATGAGTGCGCTCGTTTTAAACAATTTCCAAAGCCGTGGTCGTCGTTAATCTAATATTATGAACAATTATCAAACTGGCGCATGCGTATGTGCCTGTGTCTGTTATGTGCGAGAGCATTGTAACTTTCATGTAGGCGGAACCCCAAACGGCCGGGCGGCGGACTTGGACGAGCCGGAAACTCGAGGGGAAATGCGTTGCCGGCCAATGGATTTGATCGGAGTAACAACCGCGCGATTCTGCGCACAGAACCGGCGCACCGGAAATCATTTTTTATACAACCGCCGACGCCTTTACCCACTTTTATATTACTATTATCATTATAATACATACAGTGTGATTTCTTTATCAGCAAACGATCATTCTTCAGTCTTAGAAAACGTTTTTATCACTTGATTTTATTTCTGAGGATTTCTTAAAAATATATTATAATTAAGATAAATGTCCGAATCAGTATCTATATGACTAGGTAGCTAATATTCGTTATAAGTAGGTATATTTAAATTTTAAACACGAGAATGAATCAATATAATATAGTGCCCCGGTATATTTTGGGCTACTCCTATGCCACTGCATTCTGCTCGTTTAAAAGTTGAAAGAGTCACGCCCTGCAGTAGTGCAGTATATACATACTATAATAATAATATAATATATCAAAATGTATATGTGTGTTATTACGTCTATACGACTTTACCTAATATAATATTAATATATTATTTATGACTATACGAGTTTATTATGTGATCAATTATTTAGCACCAGATATAAAACGATTTCCTATTTATAAAAATAATAATTTGATGTATTATTGTTTTATATTTGGACAAGATAGAAAAATAAAATACCGTGCATCAAACTGCTGTACAAAAAGAAAATTTCGATGACTAGAGATCTACAAGAAAAAGATCTAAAAAAAAATTGTTTATGTAGATATATAGGTAATGTAGGTATATTTTAAAGGTAATTTGTATTACCTAAATGGCTATACCTTCATCATCTCATATCACACCAAAAAGTATAAAAAAATATTTAATAGGTACCTACTATAATTTTAAATCATTTTTTTAATGATTTGAAATAATGTAAGCAAAAATATTTTCAAAAACGTTAATATACTTTAAAAAATAATTAATAGTGAGTGTTTTTACTGTAACAGTTAAAATAATCACTCTGTATACACTTGCTGTATTGAGTTTTCTGCATAAACAATACATGTGTTTTGACTTCATATAAAAAACGAAGTCAGACTTTTACTATTTTCCCAATAAACGCTTTATTTTACATACATACTACTATTAATAATACATAATAAAACAATATTTAGATGTTTGAAATAATAAATATTTGAAATGTTCTGAGAATAATAACAAATATAATTTATTAAAACAACACGATAAATGTATTTATTGTTATTAGGTATTTAATATTTATTAATATATTTATTTTAACTGCCTATTCATTATTTAAAATTCAAAAACATAAGTTGGTCCAAAAAATTACTCGATATTTTAATTTAAAAAAACAAAACATTCCATCAATATCTCGGTATAGTGTTGGTCTTGTATACATGCAAAATACATACCTATTGTCAGCAGTTGTCACTTGTCATATAGTAACATACCTTATTATATGTTATAATAGGTATGTATACAAAGCACTGCTGAATAATTTAGATAAAAGACAAAGCATATATAATTATAATAGTTGTTTAAATTTTATCACAACAATTATTTGTTATGTTATATATATAATGCAGTTTGATAGCAGTTTAACTTAATTATATTATATTCAACGAACATTATAATAAGTAGATGATATTATATATTTATTATTGAACATTAAAAGTGCTGTTTGAACTGATTTAATACAATCAGCGGAATTGTCTAATTTTTATACCTGAATAATATGTAATAATATATATTATGTAAAGAATATAAGATGAGGTGGAGACTGCATATGGAGAGGCACAAAGACGATTTCACTCGATTTACCATAAAGTCCTAAAATATAACAAATAATTTTTCCCATATTATATTATATCTATATTCTATGTATAAATAAGTTGAGATATTTTACTGTACCTATATATAATATAGGTATATGTCAAAATACTTCAACTATATAAAATATAATTATAGGTATAATTAATTCGTCGATATTACAATATAAACGGCAATAGATATTACATTTTGTATAATTATTGTAATATTAAGTATTTAAGTAATAGGTATGTGCACATAAACATGTTTATATCTTTATAATTGATATAATTATAAACAAAAAAGTGTAATATAACTCTATAAGTTACAAAATTCTGTTATATTATGATAAAATATTATATTATAATTTAAGTGTTTAAAAATAAAAATAACGAGATTTTTGTATTACAATAACCATATGTTTAAAAACTAATATTATGAATTACCTAGTATAAAATGTTATTTTGTATAATTATTACACATCTGCACAGCGACAAAACTGCTGCTGTTATAATGGTATAATCTATATCATTATAATTTATTTTTTATTTTTTATTTATTAGAAAACTTGTTTAATTGTTCAGAATTTTTACGGAATAGATTATTTGAAGCATATTATATTTTTCTGATTGTTAAAAAATTGTTTAAAAAGTAAACCAGAAAAATAACACTACTATTGCTTATTGACTGTGCAGGGTAACCAAAAATCTGTTGAAAACCGTTATTAAATGTTTAGCGCTTGTCCGTTTAACATAAGTCTCTCAAATATTTCTGCAAAAACCCGTTCCGTCATTTTTTGTACTCCACCGTTTGTTTGTCACGAGTCGGAAATGGACGTTAACGTGATGGAAGTTTCAAACCATCGATCGTACGAATGTTTTAGCGATCTTCGATCCGTGATCGACGTGCTTGATTAAGCCGTCGATCGAAGGATCACTGTGGTCTTCGGGTTACCACTACCACTACGACACGGGCTCGGAGAAAGGATCCAGTCGTCTCCGGAGATGAAAATGGACTCGCCCGTGTACCAAGCCGCGATTACCGCACCAACCGTGGTTCCAAATATTCCTATGGAGGTGCAGGACGCCGTCACTCCTGACTCGCTGCGACCTCCACGTCATGCCCGCTGCACGATCGACGTGCTAGACTTAGCCGTCGACGATTGGAGGATATCCGTGGCTGTCGGACTGCCGCCGTTGCGGGGAGAACCGATCTGGTCGTCCACGAAGCTTAGGGTTCAGTTTTTATGTTATATTATACCTTTGTGGAGCCGGCTGTGAGATGCCATCATAATCCACAAAGCAGTAACTCCAAAACACGTTAAGGAAACAATAAAACCGTTTTCAACACTAAATTAGTCCATAGAGTAAAAAAAATAATTTTTAAACATTAGGTAAGGAGATGGTATGTTATTGTATTTTTCACGAGGAAACTATTAAACACACAAAAAAATTTATGGGTTTTAATTTATTTACTGCATATCAGGTTAAAGATGAAAATCAGTAAGTACACTTTTAGATTCTGAGCGGAGCGAGGAAGCTAGTGGTTTTCAATGGTAATAGTTTTACAACCTTATCTTTTAACAAATTGGATCAAGATGGTACTTTAGAGAGGTCTTTTTTCGATTTTCTCAATAGTTATTTAATGCCATGGGAAAAACTACTGACAAATTACGAAAAACGAAAAAAAATGGGATTTTAATTTCTAACGCTTTGTTTATCACCACTCACCATAGAAACGAATAAAAAATTATAATATTATTATATCAATTCTACTTAAAGGCTATAATAAATAATAACAATTTAAAAAATCCAGTCTGATAAACCGTATCCGCTCAGAATCGTTTTTCTTATACAATACGATATTATATCATTGAATTCAAGTTTAGTACAATTCATTACACATTGTCCCACTTGTAACCTACTGTACATCAAAGCGACATCCACTTACCCGCTTTTATTTACTTGTACTAGCTGAATTACCCGCCGTTGTCCGGGGAAAAATCGGTCCAGCCGTTCGCGCGTGATGCCATGACAACGGATTAGGATCCATTTGTATATAATATTATATATAGAGATGAGTATACGTATAGCCATTATATACGCAGCTCTTCTATAAGACCTTACTTACATGTGTACCTATAATAGTACCTACCTATACTATTTATACTTAAGTATATCAGCTATTAGTTTATTTTATTATAGACTTATGTATCAGTGGACAGTGATTAATGTTCTACAGCATCCAACTAATCTATATTACAACACGTAAATATTATAAAAATGTGTATTATGTGGGTAGGTATATACGACGTGCATTAGTTCATTGTTGAGTAAAATAATATTATAATATAGAGACTGCGTCAATCAAGTGCAGGTTTCCGGCTGATCAGTTGAGTTGTATTTATATACATATAATAATTAATAGTAACGCATGAGCCTACATTGTATGGTTATAATAATCGTATATCACATATTATAACACTGTATATATAATATAAGTATATACTGTATTAGGTACTGTGTATAATGTATACGGTGTGATTCAATAATCTTGCTTCTGAGCAGCCCCTCTCGTCGTTTAACAATGCATTTATTCAAATTCTAATATTCTAGGAGTTTTTAAGTATAGGTACTTATACATAAAGAGTAAAAAGTAAAGACCTAATTATTTTATAATACTTACATTTTTATGCTATTTAAAAAGCCGTTTTCTTTTGGATATTTTCTTTTTTTTCTATTAGGAAGCAACTATTTTTACTTGTATATTTTTTTAAATTGATGGGTTTTTTTTCTCTAAATATCTAATATATAAATATTAGAATTTGAATTATCGCATTTATGACTACAGGAAAAATAGGAATGGACATGCTGAGTGAATCGCCCTGTATATTATATACATGTTCGAGCATATACAGCACCCACAAATTGTATATAATATGCACGCGTGTAATAGCTTTGACTTGAAAAGAAGCGAAAAAAAACTTACATAAGAATATGTTCAGTGCACTGCAGTTACGGCAGTATACAACGCAGCTACCTATTACTTATATACATTATACATTCTACATAATATCTATAACGTCTCTCTACAATATGCATTAGAGGCAGTCATAAAATTACTAATTACTCATCCCTGTCTAATATTTTTCATTATTTTGACACGAAGCGTATAGGTCGATTATAATATAGAGTCGACTCGCGTATATACCGTAATGTACGTATAAACGCCCGTTAATACGAGCGAGGCATTATGTATATATAATAAAGATATCGACGAACGCCCCTTGGAAACGGATGGGCGGGACTTGTACGAGCTGAAACAAGTGTCCCGCGTTTGGCCAGGGATCAGTGGCATTATATTCGGTGCAGTTGCAGAAACATTCGGGTCCGACGAGTGTTGTACATCACGACCGCACCCCAAAACCCGGCGGAGTAGTTGTACAGGCTCAATTTTTTTTTTTTTTACGTTTTTCGGGACTTTGGTCTCATCGTCGGGTGGTCGAAAATAGTTTCCCGCGTGTCTTACAGCTCGTGTATCAGCGTGAAAAACAGTGTTCATCTTTGCGTCCGCGCGCCATGGCGAGCGATATAATCAACTATTCTTCTCGACATTATCAACCGAACTATTCAGGTAAGCAATCACATTTTTTTTTATTGATCACGACACGTGCGCGATCGCAATATGGGTATGCGTGCTATTTAACAAAAAAACAACAGGTCTTATGTTTATAGGTACCTACATTTTTTAAGGCTCTTTAAAAGTAGGTATATATAATATAGGTAGTTGTAATTCATTCTTGAATATGTTTTTACTTTTTTGTTTAATAACTTTCCGTTTTACGAATTTCAAATTTTGGTATATAGTTTTCAGAATCTAAAACAAATACTTATATTGTATATACTATAGGAATATAATATTAGATAAATGTTTGTTCCGTCGAACATAATGTACGGGTATATAAAATATATTGTAAATTTACGTTTAGCATAAATTCACACAGTCAATACTAGGACACTAAGTATACTATAGGTATACGGTTTTGAAACAATTTTTATATTATAGTAAATATTGACATTATATTATTATTGTCAAACTTAAATATGTGAGAACTAATATGTATTTATGTATCATCGGTAGGTAAATCGTAAATGTACCTACTCTAGTATAAAAATAAAAAATAATATTTTAACTGACATATTAGACGAAGAAGAAATGTATATGTAGGTACCTATACTAATATCCATATAGATTACCTACCTACAAACGAAAAAGGTAACTAAAATAATTCTCATTTAGAAAATTTAAGTCATTCAAACATTTTAATGTCAAATTCTATAATAAAATAAATGTCCATTTAAAAACTTACAGTTTATATGTGAATCCAATAAATACATGTACGATTATTATTAGGGCATTTCACTGGAACCATTTGCTCGGGTTTCGGATAAATTTTTTTAGAAAACGTTTGGGTATCGATAAATGTTATTAATATACGGGTTTATATACCAGATACGAGCTTAGCTCAGTTGGTACTTCTACGTATCAGCTCTTAATATTATTTTTGTTATTATTGTATTATAATTGAATTACGCTGAAATAAATATGGGTTGATAAGACGTGTGTTTTGTAAAAAACATAAAAAAATAAGAGTTGATCAGATCAGACCTACGCATGAGGTAAATATAGATATTGTACCTTTTACAAGAAATAAATTTCTCGGATATCATCAAAATAACCTAGCCCCCTCCCCTCCCCCCCCCCAAAAAAAATTGTTATAATTATTACTTATCATAGTTATTACAATCAATAATTAATATAAGTACCAACTTCTTTAATAAAATTATTCCTTTTGATAATAATTATTTTTAAACAACGAATTTATTACAAAATTGACCTGATATTCATATGAAATTTGTACCTAAAGTAAAAAATTTTACTAGGTTTCGGTATAAACGGAATTTGGGTTTCTGAAGGGGTTGTAAAGATGTTACAGATTTGGGTAAAGTCTTGTGTGAATCACTGATTTTTATATTATAGTAGTTTATAACCAGTACATATACTATAGCTGTTGACTCCCAAAACATACGAATTGCCTCCCACCTTATATTATAATTAAAATAGCTGTTATTATACATTATACACTATAGTATCAACTCCGATGATTGGGAAGTTCATAAGTTTATACGAGTTGCCTTCCGTAAAATATAGCTTCATGAACTTCTCAAAATATACCACATATAAATTGATGAATTTATATGCTTACATAAATTGTTATATTTATAAAAAAAAATTGATTTAACAGTAATACATGTATAATAGTACATAACAATGACAAACAAAACGATATTTTTGTGTTACAGTGAAGCAAGAATGCATGACGGCCCTCGGTGTAGCGGCCACGCCGTCGTCTTCAGCTGTGCCCGGCGACGGGCGTTACGTCGTCCAGGACCTGTCGCCGTCGGCTCCGTCCTACTGGATGCCGGGCGCGGAACAGCAGCAGATGGTGACGTGCGTCGTCGGTAGCACCGCGTCGTCTTCGTCGTCGTTCGTGGACGACGAATCCACGTCGTACGAGGACATCACGTACAATAATTACGGACCATCTTCAGTGGCCGCGCTGCAGGCCGCCGCCGCAGCCGCGGCTGCCGTGGCCAATTGCGACTACGGTGGCCTTTACGGTCATCATCTACACCAACACCAACAGCAACAGCAGCAGCCGTTGCTGCAGTACGGTAACGTCGGTTACTACGACGGCGGCAGCGGCGGTTATCACCAGCTCGACCACTTGCAGGGCTACGACGAAAAGCCGGCGGCGTACGACAACAACAACGCGGCCGATGTATGTGACATGAATTCCGCAGTGACGGCCGCCGCTGTGGCCGTCGCTTACGACGATCCGTACGCCACGACCGCCGTGTCACAACTCGATCGACGGCCGCTTACGCCACAGGTATGCACGTGCTTATATTATAGTATTATATGTTTATACATAGGCTGCTACCTATCCTTTCAATGATTGCCAAATCTAAAAATCAACAATATAGGTTGGTTGTTCCGAGTTGAGTCTTGAATTTAGCTTATTCTGTTCTAGGGGGAAAAAAACGATAATGTAAAATGTTTAGTTTTAAATTGATGTTTTGTTGTTACCTATACCATACGTACAAAATACCTTACTCCAAAAAAAAACTATATACAATATACATAATATAATATAGCCATATATGCACCTACTTCTATAGTTGTTTACACTGCACACAAGTAGGTAACTTAATAAATATAAATATATTTTTAATAATAGATACAAAATCTTCGATTTGAAGTAGGTACCTATAGTGCTTTATATTGGAGTTTTGGGTCACGTAAATGCAATAAATCGTAATTTATAAATAACGGCGGACGTCGGCGGTGTATACATATATATATATAGTATATGGCATAAAAAACTTAATATTATTCTACAGCTACAAGGAACCCGCGAATAATATTATATTATATCGTGCAATTTGTGCATCCCATAAGCACTTGTTTATTCTGCGAACTTTCCCCCATCAATATTCAATATAATTATCATGATAATTGATAGTCAACCGTAAAATACTTTTTTTTTATGGTAAATGCAGTCAAACGAGGGTAACCCCGTCCAAATTAGTTTTCATAACTATTAGGTGTGAAAAGTAACATATATATATATATATAGTATATACGTAATATGCGTGTGTACGTTATGTACTTATGTATGGCTGTACCCTGCCAGAAATTCTGCGCACGCCTATGGTTCATCCTGCCACGAAGCACAATAATCATCGCGGGATGTGGGTGGGAATAGTGTCGTCGTTGTTCGTCAGGATCCAGAGCTATCGAACCGCGAGACAAGTTTAGCCACTAGTCAGTACTATACAATAATATTATGTACAGTTATTATTGCGGTTAGTTATTATTGTGGAAACAATGTGGCCGACGGCCGTGCAGCAACAACTTACCGCAATCCAACGAGGACCGCGCGAGTTAAACCCTCAACTGCAGCAGGATTGTAACGATAAATGTTCGGGGACGACCACTTTTTGAAAACGCGTCAGTTTTCAAATCTCGTGGTGTAAAGCCGTGTTTCCACTTAACCGTTTCGTGGCGGATTCCCTATATTTGACACGTATTAATTGAATATTGTAGGCATACATTTTCAAACACTTTCAAAACTATACTCGACATAACGGTAAAATTGGTTTTAGTGAAAACCCTCGGAATTTAAACCGACTGCACACCTCTTCTGTGTTTCGTGTCGTGATTTTGTACAGCAGTTTAGATTTTTCGAACCACATACTTTTGAGTTTTGGTAAAATATTATATGCCTGACAAAATATGGTAGGTTTTTTATCAAGCCAAATCTAACCCGAAGTTGAAGTATCTCAAGTTCCTCGTCGCACGTGGCACGTGCGGTAACTATTCGCCATATTATATTAATGTTTGATAATAGTATTGATATGATAATGTGTTGGAAAAATATTAAAACTGAAAATGGTAAAAACAAGATACGACACGAAACACCACAAAGGCGTGTTGTGGTGCAGTCGGCTTTATTGAGGTTCTATATTATATAATATTATAAGCCCGCGCGGTGTTCCGACTCTGTCTTCAACTCTTCAACCACGGTATAAGCCAGGGCCTAAAATTGAGATAGTTTGCTACTGCACACCTAATTCCACACCAAAATATTTTAAAATAATGAACATAGACCTAGTGGTGCACATGCCACATATAACTTCATTGCATGATTGTTTTTGCTATTCATTAATAATTAGTTATAATACAATCTAAACCAATCTTCTATAAAATTCGTCGATACCCATAGCCTATAGGTATGGCCATCATATGACTGAACGTTTTAAAATTAAAAACGAAATAGCTTGGGTTAATATACTTATTATATTATAAGCCGCCCAGAATATAGTGTAGTCGGTATTATTTTTAGTGTTAAGGATTTTAAACAAATACAATATAGTAATTTTCAATAATCAATATTGAATACTAATCAAATAAAAAATTATAAAAGCCGAAAATAAGTACTGCACACATTTAAATTTGCTACTATACCTAAACTCGTGGTCGATGTAACCAGCGGGTAACCGTATCATTTTTCGTCGGTATACCTATTTGGTCATCCGTCGTCACTCGTCGCTGACCGTTTTCTCCGCGATCGTCTCGCCGGGGCGGCGCCATCCAATGAACAACGATATTCGACCGAACATAATAATATATTAATATATGACGTGTTGTGTAGTGCAGTGACGGATATCATCTAGCCACGAAACTCGATCTATATAAACAATAATTTAACACTGCGGAATAATTTTTACTATATTTGATTATAAGCTAAAAAAAATATTATATTATGCTGTTTTTCCGTAAAAAAAATTTGATTCAAGCTGGTTGCGATTTTTCCAACTAGCAAAACCGCTCGTTTTGCACGCTACATTTTTTTATAAGACACGAGTGTTTTTTTGCTGTAATTCCCTAAAACAGTCTTTATTTTTTATTGGTAAGGTACTAAGATCTCAACTTGAATAATATGCTTAACTTATTTGGTTCAATATTACGAAAATTCATGAATATAGTCAATTTAAAATAACTTTTCAAGATGGCATGTCGAACGAGAACCCCATTCGGGGTATAATGGAATTTCAAGTTTTTCGATATTGATAATCTAAAATTTAAAAGGAATGTCCAAAATTTAGTCTTTTTATTTAAACCCATTGTTTGGTTACATTGATTGTCCATTTCTTATCGAGTTATAATCGATTCGCGAATAAATAAAAAATATAAATAAAAAAATAGCGGAATCTTTATCTTCTCCTATAAACGTATTACATTTTTGATGTAGTGGCTCCCATCCTTTTTCATACTACGCGGCTACGCCACCATGTAAATTTTCAAAAATGTTATTCCCCTCGGCCCCCTCCCTTTAAAAATGTATTATAAATCATCTTACGAAGTAATAATATTAAGTATGTGAAAAAATGATTGAATATAAAAACAAAAATATTAATATAAAATATAAATAATATAAGTAAATTGAATGAGAAATTTGAGACTGCAGTTTCCTTTTGACAACCATACCGAACATTTGTATGAAAAATAAACAAATTATGATCGGAATCCATACCAATACATATAATATTATGTATAACTGTTTGAAAAGTAGCGAATAATTCAGCTCAAAATGTGAGCGGCAGGTAATAATAAGGCCAATATTGATTTTTCCAATCGTGATAATATTAATAAGCACAAATTGTGTTTAAATATGCACAATTTTTTATTTAAAGTGTTATATTATTGATTTACTGTAGTATATACGACTGTCAACTATATAGATATATGTTAAATATTTTATACCGCAGTCATCGTATACTCGTAACGTGCATTATTATTCATAAATTAAGTTTTATTCCGCAGTAAAGATCATTTGCATATTATATCATCATCATTATAAACTATGAAGGATGTGTACCGGTCCCATTTTTACGCGCCACCGGAACTGTCGTGCAACAAAATAAATCGCGACATCCCCGCACCTATATAATATGCGTCTATTATACGACCAGTTTCAATTTACCCTCAGTTTTTTTTTTTTTTTTTTTACTTTCCGGGTTAGGTCGAGCACTTGGGATTTTATTTAATGGGTTCGGAGTTATGACTACATGTTATATAGGTACCTACTCCAACACGTGTACAGTGTATCCCACACCGCTGCAGTGTTAGACCACACTATACATATATTATATTATATACATATGCACGAGGCACCCGACCCCGGAAAGGTGCAAACTGACTCGGAAAAAAAATTAGAATTTTCGGTTAGCCGTATAGTTTTAATTATTATCTAGAAACGCATAAAGGTAATAGTATACTCGCTCGCACATGCGCTGGATACACGCGTACAGTGTACGATTTCGTGGAGATTAACTCATTAACTAGGTATATTATATTATTTTCGAATAAAAAACCCGGATCAATAATAAATACAAATTTAGTGCTCGTTATGAGCGGGTTTCGTATAAGTATACACCATCATTTAGTTTTCGTAAAAAGGTTTTTTTTTTTTTAATATTCGCGCTTCTCTCCCGTCTGCAATGCGTGTGGTTATTACTGCGCAAACATTTTTTTTAATGAAGACAGAATAATATACAGGATTCTATTTATATTAAACACGCAGACCCGCAGTTTATGTTCAGCTTTTGTCTCTTATTACGTACGGTTTACAATATTCTTATTACGGGTTTTAACGATTAATTTGATTCCAACTCTCGAATTATTGGAAGGGGGCCAATACGAATACTTCAGACAGCCTCGGCTTTGTAGATAGTTAGATACTTTACAATAGGTAGGCGGTTATTGTTTTAATATTACACGAACGACATAATATTCTAATAACAGTTGTATCGTATATATGTAGGTTTACCTAAAATGGTAAATTTACCATAAGTCATTAAGTCTATTAATTCTATTTTACATTTTACGCCGCGGCATGCTAAATACCTACTTCTTAATCTTAGGCAGTTGTAGGAGACTCGGAGGATGTTTATGAATTATGATTTATTTTTTTAACTTATAAATAGGTTGATATAGGGTGGCTCACACGTGCATTTAATTTTAACAGATAAAAATTGAATATTTTGTATTTATTTAAATTTTAAATGGTCACAAAATGTATCATTGTATAACAATTTATTGTGTTTATATCTATAATATATTTCGATTTTTAACTGAACAAAAACAGAAAACTATAGGTAGATAGATTAAATTTAACTCGGGTAGTACAGCTAATAGTGATGTAATATCATATGTTAAATAATAGATGAAATAACTGAAATTTAGCCAATCGCTGTCTTTGACCAACCGTTGAAATAGAGATTGGTTATTTAACAACCCACCACCATCGAACGCTTTAGCTGATATCAAAAACAATATCATAATGACACATAATATATTAAGCCGTTTCCCTTTATACAGTACCGTCCTGCACAACAAAGCAACAACAATGCCTCTGCTGCCGGCGGCGACGACGACGACGACGACGACGACGAAAACGACGACGACGATGAAGAAGCAAACGACGACGGTGACAACAATAAACGGCTGCAGCTTCAGCCGCAACAGCAACAGCAACTGCAATTTCAACGGCGACAACAGCTGCTGCAACAGCAACAGCATCTGATGCAGCAACAGTGCAGTTCTTCGGACCCTGTCCCGACGACTCCGATGCCGGCGGCGGTTCCGGTTGTGCGCGTCGTCAAGCGCAGGAACACGGCCAACAAGAAGGAACGGCGACGGACGCAGAGCATCAACAACGCGTTCTCCGACCTCCGGGACTGCATACCCAACGTGCCGTCAGACACCAAACTGTCGAAAATCAAAACGCTCCGGCTGGCCACGTCTTACATTGGTTACCTGATGACCGTGCTGGACAGCGACGACCCGGACACGGACGGTTTCAAAGCCGACCTGTCCACGCACACGTCCAAGCGGTCGGTGCAGACGCCACACGTGCAGGCCGAGAAGACCCAACAACAGCAGGTTTGTACATAAAAACGAATTTGTATATTATTTAGCCATTAATTAATTATACGCTGTGGATGGGTGTCACCGGTTTCCGCCAAAAATTACCTTTCCGTTTTCCGCCAATACCGTTTTCCGCCAAATCAGAAAAAACGTCATTCCTTTTTCCGCCAATTATAAATTATAGAATTTTAAAGTTTAGGAACCCTTACGTAAAGATTTAATAATTGCACACTATAGAGTTAAAAAATAATAATATTTTTTCCAGTTATTACTTATTAAGTATATACTTTTGCATCACATACTTTGTTAATGCATCTCCAACGAATTTTATTTACTCCTTCATATGCCTTACTAAATTTAAAATTATCAATCACAATTTGTGGTTTTTCGCGTTTACTCGTAATTAATTGTGCAGACATTACTCTAGTTAAAACACATCAAACACTATCCACTGATCGGTGATCACTATAGTCACTACTCAATACCGTAATATTTCTAACAAATCGAACCAACTATTGCAGCATGATATCAGATGACAGATTAGATAATATTATCTATGAAATAATATTTTCTGTGTAGATAAAGACGCATACAGGTATAACATTTTAAAACCCACCATATAAGATATTATATACCATAATATAGACTATTATATCTCAAAATAAACCATAGGTTTATCGTTATGAGTATTATGATACGTAAGGGTTCCCAAACTTTGAAATTCTATAATTTATAATTGGCGGAAAAAGGTATTGGCGGAAAACGGAAAGGTAATTTTTGGCGGAAACCGGTGACACCCCTGTGGATATACCATGGTCGGGATTAAATTAGGCACCCGACCGCGGTCTGGCTGATAGCAAACACCCGACCAATTAATTGTTATCTGCAAATGAGCATGCGTGTGCACTTAAAACTATAAACTGTGGGATTGATGGTAACCGGAACAAAAATCCCCCGAAAAAAAAATTCACAGACCACTACATTACTAACAACCACATGAATGTGATTGGCAGACTACTTTTTAAATAACTAAATGCGTATGGCGTCATAAGCATGTAATACTTATATTCGTCAGTGTTTTCAAATTTCAGGAGACATTAGTTCTAATTTTCTAATTACAAATGTAGATCAATTACTAAATTGACCAGGAGTATATTATTATTTACTCGTAATTATCATGCAATTAATAAATATTGGGCGAATAATTCATTATATATAAAACATATAAATCAAAACAATTGTATAAAAATATAATACATTTTTTAAATTAAATTTTTTTTTAATAGATTTTGTTGTTGAATTCCATGTAGCTTATATTTGCTTATAAGGTTAGTTAAATAAAGTAAAATGAATAACAAATAACAAATACAAACTAGACAATTTATATATAATAATATAATATATGGACGTAAGAAATCTGTCTGGAGTAGGTATAATATTATTATGTTCAAGTATAGCACTGTAGCAGTATACCAGCTAAGGCCTATATACTCGAAATTCGTGCATCGAGAAACGATTATTAACGGTTATTTACATGCGGTATACCACTATTATACCTATGCGTATTTATATAACGTAATTTTCGAACCATTTTTACGATAAAAACGTCGTTACGATCGATGTAGTAAGAGCGATGCGTTTTGTCCAGCGGCTCTCGGCGCACCGTGGGAAAGAACAACTAAAAATCGATTTCAATTTAGAAGAAAGCGGCATATCAACTGTTCAAATCGCGAACACTTTCCAAAGAAAATCGCCTATGTATACGCGTCCGAATTTATATTCACATGACACGTATCAATATTAAAGACGCGTTAAATTATCAACGACGCATAATAATATATACAGTGCCACACACATTGATCAAACGGCCAATACCATGTCGTATAATACGAAATTTTTTCATTTTCAAGCGACTCTGTATAGTATCATAGTATTTATCACGCCACTGTTACCATCGTCGCCTCGTCGCATTACGTCCAAATTCGATTGCCGTTCTTAATGCAGTCGCCCGACGTTCGCTACACCCGACCCATCTGCAGTGTAATAATTGAACAATATAAGCACGCGCCTGCAATACCGCGGAACCCTAAATATTATGATTGGAGAGCGATATAATTATTCGCCACGCGATCACCGCAGCAATCAACTATAAACCATAACCGTGTTCAAAACGCTTTATTATAACACACTCTTATCGTAATATTATAATACCATAATTATATTATAATATACTGTAATAGGACCGTATGGGACGCCATCGCATAATATATTGTGTATGATATATTATTTATTACACGTCTGACACGTGACACTTCGATATCTATTTACTATTATATCAACGACGGCTGTTATAAATTATATTATACTATTTATACGTAATTATATTATAATATTATGATGTGCACACTGCGGCAGCAGATGATTAAATAACACATATCAATGCGTATAATATTGAGTAATAGTCATAGACATATATAAACAATGTTTATATGTGTCTATGGTAATAGTATCTATATTATATGGTGTTATATATAATATATAGTTACACAATTGCCTGGTGGCCAGTGCGTTATACATCGTTACAAACTGCTCGAAGTTCCAACCATACCGAACATTTTTTTCTTTGTTGGGTTTGAAAATTAATAAATGATGAAATTATATTTTGTACGGGTACTTCTTATGTGTGTATATTAATTAATATTACAAAATATACTTTTTAATGGCATTAAAATATATTATTTGTTTTTTTGTCGCGTACAGATGACGATCGCCCGAAACCCTCTGAATCCCGCCAATGACCACCAACACCAAGAACACCAACACCACCACAAGCGGAGCAAAGGCAGGACCGGGTGGCCACAAGACGTGTGGGCGTTAGAACTGAAACAAGAACAAGTGTAACCACGCGCCCGGTGCACGCCTTTCCGGCGACCTTTTTTTTTTGTTATTGTTGAAGAACGATCAATAATCATTTAGGCGCGGAAAGATTGAATCGTATGCCCACGCGTAAATATGAGGATCACTATAGCGCGGATCCTGAGTGTATATAATAATTAGTTATAACTCCTAAGTAATATCGTTTATATAATATTATCTATTATACTATGTATGTACATAAAAATGTACGCGAAACCATAATAATTATGTGTATTATATTATACAAAATGCGATAATGGGACACAAGTTTGTTATATTTATTAATCCTGCGACGATTCGTCGCACTAGACGAGCCACGCTATATTGTAGAAATTAAATGTTGGGCAAAGTGCATACAAATATATCCGTATGACCGTATATATTATAATATATAAATACAACCTATCGGATAAAGTAAAAATATTATTTATAAAAACGTTCATTTCGTGAATTACACGGGTAGTTTGTACATTGTCTACGGCTGAGTAGGTAAACTTTTATAAAACGTACGATAAAATGATGATCAATAATTATTTAATAACAATCATTTTTATGTTAATGATAACTTTTTTTTTAAACAGTATGATTTGGTTTTTGCTATTACAATGACTTGGTATCTAATTTGACGATTTAAAGCGTTTGGCATGTTGACCATTCCACAGACATCATCAATTTACGTAGTCTGTACCTACGTAGTCTTTACGACACAGCATCCAAGTACTCAAAATAAAAAGACTTAATACTTTATCTACAGCACATCGGCTATTGTGTATAAATTAGCTGGACAATGTTATGTATATACATTACCTTGTCCCTATGGGTAAGGTTATTATATTACCCGTGTAAAACGTAGGTACACTGCCCGTTTTTACTTTTGTACCTTACTCGTAACATATACATGGTGATATTTAAACATGCTCATCCCCATTTTTCCCTTTGATAATACTTTTATTGAAGTTCTGGTTTTCAGAATTTTTAAGCATACCACCATATTTTTAAAATCCTGATATTTTCTGTACTACGTGAGTGTCCTGTGGTGATACAAAATTCTATTTTTTAAATGAGAACCCATCCCCCCTTTTACTGAAAATTATTTAGCAGTTGATTTTCTTGAAAATTATGATGTATCTAAATAAAAGTTCTAATAAGTAGTTTTATTATTTTATTTTATTTTAACTTTTTACCTTACAGGTAACTCGATTGTTTTTAAAATAACGCGAAATCGATGAACATTTAGTCAACCTACCCTAACTGAGTTTAAAAATCATTAACTAGTGCCGAGATTTGTATATATTATGCTCATATATGTATATATATATATGATGTCAACTTCTGCAATTTGGTTTCATACGGTCACAATATATTATAAAGCAGTGATCGTTTCGATGTTCATTGTTTCATACTATTATTATACACAAATAATATACGACGCGTTTAACATAGGGGTATGTACTCACCGTTGAAATATAGTGTCTTGTAAACAGAACGAAATATTATGTCTATATTATATAGAAGTTATAAAGGGTAGAAAGTAGGTGGAACGATCTTTGCACCAGCACGTCATATAATGTCATAATTAATAATCATAGATTTCGTTGAACGCTGCTGCAACCGAGTCCTGGAAATATAATAATATTATGATCTACCGCGCGAATATCGAGTCCTGCTCGAGGGAAATAAGATTGGACCTTTATTATTATGATAGGTGTATATATAAATATATTATTTGTTGTACTTTTTTTTATAAACCTTTTGAGTATTTCTTAATTAAATTATTTCTATACCATACGATGTCGCATTCTATATTATATCGAATATTTAACGAGATGCACATACATTATTATTGTATTTATACATAAATTATTGTATATTATATATATATATATATATATCTGAATATTCAGAAATAGGTATCTACCTATAATCAGGCTCGGATTCAGGGAGGGGGGGGGGGGGCTAAAGTCTCTTAGGGAGGCCCCGTGGAAATGTTATGTATTATGTATTTATTTAAACACAATAAATAATTCAGACGTCCAAAAATCCATAAATTTAAAATATCAATTAAATTGTTAATATTGTTATCAAATCGTATCCATAAATTATAATCTATTATGTAGGCACCTACTAAAATTATAACTGTATTTTTTCTGAAAAAATGTAGCACCCCTCCCTCCATTTCAGGTTTCTGGATCCACGTCCGTCAATGGTCTGTCCACCGAGAGAACATAATATACGCCGCGGACCGTCAAAAATCGGTTATTCTGCGAATTCTCAAGCTATACCCTGGCATAGTGAAAATCGACGTGTTCTCTCACTGAACAGAGTACATTATAGTCATGTATTATTAAACGATATAATAAATTATATTTTACGAGTACTTACAATGGTAATTAGTAGAGCATCGTGATTATCCGTTGGACAAAAAGTTTAAGAATATTATAATATAATAGGTTATAGGTAACATACGACGTGTAACAATATGTTTTACATTAAGATTTACAATTTTTTATTTAACTTAGTACCCAGAAATGTATACGGCTAATGGCCTATATTAGGACCCCTTAGGGCCGGTCTTACAAATTACAATTGCTGGTAAAGTGTCGGTTAACGCTAACCGACTAATAACAGATTTTCTTACCGGCAGAATTCGGCCAGTCGGTTAACTTTAACCGGACATCGTAAGAACGGCCCTTAATGCGTTATTTAATAACAACAATGCACTCCTGATTTTAAGTACCTATGCCTATAGAAATACATATAATATATGTAACTGTATTATTTTTCCTCACGACCACTTGTCCGAATATACATATAGATCAAAATACGATAACTCTACGTCCCTCAATCGATTTGGATAATATTGAACGCGCTCGACTTATATTATTTTGATTATTATATTATGTAAATAGTGTTAAGTAGTAAAAGTGCTTGGATTTTCTTCAACAGTAACTTTTCTGATAGGAAAGTGCATCTAGTTGGTACTTTGGGATGTCAAAACATTTAACATTTCCCAGTAGTTTTCAAAAGCGACGTAAAAAAAAAAGAAAAATTAAGGAAAAACGGGAACTTTTACGCAAAATCTGTTTTCGAGAAAATCGATTTTGGTTTTTGTTGCAACTCTAAAACAAATGACCGTAGGTACATGAAATTTCGACTGAATGTTTATATTAGCATTTTCTATACACCATAATATTTTCCAAATATTTTGACTTATTTTGAGTTGTTTACGGACATTTTCAGTTTCCATTTTTTTTTGTTTTTTTTTCTATGGATGTCAATAAAACTTTATCTGTTGGGTAAAAAAGCTTGAAAATGTAATACAAGCCTCCTACTATATTGTTACTATGATATTTGAAAAATATTAAAAATCCTTAGTCACAGTTTTTATTTATAAGCATTTAAAGTTCAAATCTTGACAAAATACTGAAAAATCACAAAAACTAGCAAATTATTTTGAGTTGAAAATTCATAAAAATTTTTCTTTTTAAATGTAAGATTTGAAAATGTAATACATGATTATCCATAAGTTTGTCTAACTTTATTAAAAAAAAAATGTCTACAAGAAAGTCAAATTAAGTTTTTATGAGCGTTTGAAATTCATATTTTTACAACATTTGATATTCACTCGATTTCTCATGTAACGATTTTCTTATTTTGTTGTAATTAAAAAACGTATGACTGTAGATACTTGAAAATTTCACTAAATGTTTATATTTTCATTTTCTATACACGGTAAAATTTTGAAAATAATTTGATTCTTTTTGAGCTGTTAATGGACATTGTCAGTTTTCAAAATGTTTAGTTTTTTTTTCTATAAATATCAATAAAATTTTATTTGTTGGGTAAAAAAGCTTGAAAATTTAATGCAAGACTTCTGATATATTGTTACAATAGCAGTTGAAAAATATTAAAAATACATAGGCACAATTTTTTTTTATGAGCTTTTAGAGTTCAAATATTGACAAAATTTATCAAATTTAAAATTTAATAATTATTTTGTAGTTAAAAATTTATAAAATGTTCAACTTTTATAGCTAAGGATTGAAAATTTAGAACAAGGCTCCACGTAAATGGATTATATATAAATTACTTTATTCACAATAATATCATCAATTAGGTATACTTGGTAATATCATAGGCTGACTGACCGTTTTCACTCAGAATCGCTTTTCTTATACAATGATATTATATCATTGAATTCAAATTTAACACCATCCATTACAGTGATCCACTTGTAACCTACTGTACAGCAGAGTGACATCAATTTACCCACCTTTTTGTTATTTATATTTATGAAAAATGATGCAGTGTCGTACCTACATTTAATAGTTATTAAAGTGTATACAAATTTGTACCGACAATATATATTTTATTTATAATCTTATTATGTGTGACGTGTGTATTTATTGCGACGGATGTAGTCCACGTCGTATTATCAGTAATTAATAATTATGTTATAATATATTATTATGTATAATATATCAGGCGACAAGCGACGTTACCGTAAAATCGAAACATTGTACCAAATAATTTTATGTAGGTACCTATACCTACAAACATGAGATTGAAATAACTGATGATCCTATTGATCCTATTATATGACACAATCGATAGTAACGGGTCCAACGTGCGGTCTATCGTCTATATAGATATACCGCGGATACTATTGGTTCATTAAAATGTGCAATCTACAGACATTTTAAACCTATATAATATATATGTAATTACAAATAGAAGAACGCATCTCTACATTTTACTGTTAGGGTGACCATATTTTAATATTTATACAAAAAAAAACAAAGATATACGATTTTGGCTCTAATTCTAAAAAATAATCCTCTTTAAAAAATGTTATAATGATTTTAATATTTTTAATAAGTAATTTGGAAGATGATATTTGCCTGTTAAATATGTGATTAAGGACAAAAGGGTCACCTTTGTTTTGG
Source organism: Metopolophium dirhodum (assembly GCF_019925205.1). NCBI lineage: Eukaryota > Metazoa > Arthropoda > Insecta > Hemiptera > Aphididae > Metopolophium > Metopolophium dirhodum. The sequence goes on from NC_083562.1 coordinate 32,208,087, forward strand.
AGATTCCATATATATATTATATACTATTATATACAATGCGCAATAATACGCCATTTACACATATTTTTATGGAAAAAGAAACATCGTAAGAGCTACACATAATGAAAATAATTAATTTTTAAAAATCCAAGAGGGGTGGATAATTTTTGAACAACATAAAGGGGTTGTGGGGGTGGAAAACGACTGCTAAAAAAACTGGATGGATGATATCATTCCGTAATTCCTCCCCTCCTACATCAATAATAACCTGCTGTGTGTAATGTGTATGACGATCCTCTTTAGATTCTGAGTGGAGCCAACAATGTACTTATTGATTTTAAAATGATATGTGTTTTTATTTATTTATTTTTTGTCTGAAGACACTTTTTCTTATAGAAAATATGCTCGTTGACTCCAAGGGAGGTTATTCGTAGCAAATTGCATCTAGTTGGTGCTTATGAGGGGTAAAAATTAAAAATTTTCAGAACTTTTTTTTCTTAGAATGTTTTACTACTTTTTTTTCTAATTTGCCATGTCAAGTGCATACCCCAGTCCTGGACCTGAACTTATAATACTATTTTTTTGAAAAATATCTATTCGAAAAATCAGAGTAACCTGCACTGAAACAGACCACTCTGTATACACATCAATATATTATTATGGTGCTACAAATTAAAATATATAATAATAATATGTTGTCTTGGGGAGCTCGGTGCACACATGATTCGCGGCAATATATTATATATATATACCTATATATAGACTTACACCGTTTTGTAAACAAGACCTCATTAGGAGATAATATAGGGATCACTCCCCGACCAGACAATATTGTATACGTCTATACAATAATTTAACAATATAAATAATACAATGCGTATAGGGTTCAGAAGATGTTGGTTTTGCATGTTTTTTGAGGGATAAGATTTGTTGCCAAGTAAGATAAAAATAAATAATTAGTTTCAAGACATTACCTACGAAGATAAAAATATTAAATATTTATACGGGAAGTGCATATTTTTACATGTCTTGTGGTATTTTTGTTTTAAGGGCATAAATCTTAATTTTACAATTTAACAATTTTTGAGCATATTTTATGATTATGACCAATAAATAATAATACAATTCCAAAACATGAAAATTAAAATAGGTAAATATACATTAATTTTGAGGGATCTCAGTGTTTACTATTTGTATATTATAATATTATAATATTGTGTTTTTAAAACACCTAGTAGGTATAAAAATACAACATTTTTTTATTATTTTCTTTAAATTATGGGTTTTCCATCTATAATTTGTAACTATACATATAATTATAATAATAAGAATAATTGTATTCAGTAAAAAGTTTTCAAAGCGGTTTATTTATTATTAAAGTTATTATAGAAATTAGAAATTATGTTTTAAAAATTGACAAATAAAGGTATCTATTTTTCATTTATGTAATTTTAAGAGTTTAACTATAAAAGCACATCAAATTAATTTAACTTGCCTAAGAATATTAATTCTAAGCTGAACTGTTTATAATTTCATAAAATATATTTTTTATGAGACTCTTTTTTGGTACTATAGAGTATAGACTAATCACCATTATAATTTAGACTTTAGAGTGTTTCCGGGTTTCTGTCATCTACAGCCTAAATATACTGAGAAAAGACCATCCTCCACAAAGAAGCCTTTCGTGTCTGGCTAATGTAGACATGTTCGAGCTATTACCTATATAGTAATTAGTATTCCTGCGTAAATCGATTACCTTGCAGAACTATTGATGTCCCCTCTTTTCTCTTACAAGTGAACTTTAAAGTTCCTTTCCATTCAAAAATGGAATAATAACTTATAAGTGTGTCATGTTGTTCCCCATCCACAGCAACAACTACAGCTACGAATGGAACATGTAACCAAGTGACCATATTATATGCGACGAGTCTGGGGTAACGAATCGCCATGCACCTTACATAGCGATTATTAGGTAATATTTTGAATGTTGTTGAATTTCTAATTTGTATACAAACCTAATCTGTGAAATCTAATATTTATTGTATTATTGTTGTTATTATTTTAATTTAGGTATGCCAAATTCTAAATAATCACAACTATTAGTAGACTTATATACCAAATGAATAATACAATGTATTGTAGTATTGGACCAACTGTCGTAACGGGCCTTGGAAATCCTAAGGACTACTCCAAATTTATAATAATAATAATATTATTATTTTAAAACGGATTAAATTATATCAATAATAATAATATTATCATTATCGTTTTTATTAGACTACGAAAAATACGGACTACGCTAAATCATAATATATAATATAACATATATAATGAATGTGTGAGTTTCGTTCTTGTCCCAACTTTCGGTTCAAAGCACGAGTTATGCACCTCACGGAAGTCGTCTACACGGCCTGACGTTGCGCCGCCGCCGATTCTGCGGCAGCTTGCAGTGGGTGTTGTTGTTGCTGCTGCTGCTGCTGCTGCTGTCGCTGTTGTTTGAGCAGCGTCGCGTTCGACTGCTGGTACAACGCGTTTCTGGCGTCTCGCCGGTACAGCAACGTTTCGCGGCCTAGCCTGGGCACTTGCGGCTGGGCCATGATCGCCTGCCGGCCCAGACGCGGCGAGAAGGGTGGAGAGTACGGCGGCGATCTGGCCGAGTGCCGCGATCGCGACGCCACGTCGTCATCGTCCTCCTCCGACGATCTGCCGTTCCTCGCGTTCTGCTTCATCTGTATCTGAGTGTACACTGCCGGGAATAACGCACAAGTATAAGTAAATTATTTTTTTCTAAAGAGGCCTATAGGGGGGGTAGGGGTCTAGACCCCCCGTCAACCCACGAGAACCCCTTTGTTTCTTGAAATGTAATATATTCTGCAATTTAAAATACTAAAAATAAAATACGTGATCCATTGCTGTGTCGATCGTCACAGCGTACCTACACGCGTGTCGCGCTCGTTAGCGCTACCGTTCAATATTAATTGCTCATTAAAAGTTAGTGTTTTTATATTATATTAAAACCAAACATGTTCCGTAGTTATACGTAATTCCAACTAATATTATAAAACTAGTATGAGAACCTAAAAGGCTAAAAGTAACATTATAGTAATAGGTAGGTATATTAAAAAAAAAAACGAAATCCGATCAGTTATGATGCGTATAGTTATTATTATGATATCAGATATTCAAATATCAGTTATAGTTATATAAGTCAAGAATTTAAAAAAAAAATCAACTGTTTTATGAATATTTTTAAACAAATTGTCGAAACAGTGATGATTCTATATTTTTATTAGAACGAACATTATGTTCGTATCATTTTTATGTATCAACATTTTATAATAATAATTATAATTTATTACTTATAAATAATATAACTTTTTTGTATTTTAATGCTTTATTATACTTAGTAAAAAAAATATTCAAATAGGTACGTATTCTGTATACGTTATTTTTTTATATTTATATTTTTATATTCAAATACTTTTTTTTTAAAGTTTTCATTATTAATATTTCAATAATATGTGATACTGTAGCGAATCATTGGCCAGTTGAAAAATATTTCTCGAAGGGTCGAGACTAGGTACTCAATCCGGCCTCGAGTATTCTGAATACAAATTAATATACTTATACTAGTAGTACTTTACAAAACTAGCCTGCTGGCACGCGTATACATAATTTTATTTTTGTATTACCGTACGAACAAAAACACGATTTAGCACGAAAACACGCCTCCAACACCCGAAGATAAGATTACTCGGGAGATTATCGCCACACATATACATATAAAAAATAATATAATATACACGCTGCTCACAGACCTACACAGTGGCCTGCAACGGTACAGCTACACAGGCGATCGTATAACGCGTCATTTACATTTTACATAACGATTTGTTATTTCTGCAATTTGGGGCGGTGAAACGATAGTAATTATTATTATTTTCGCAGGGTCTGGCGCAGGGTGTGGTGGTGGTTTCCAGGAGGCTTCCAGCGTCACGCCCCCCTCAAGGCGAAGTCGGGTCGGCAATTTATCACGACATTGTGATGTTCTGCAATGCCCAATGTATATTGTGTCATGTGTACGACGACGTGCGGTCTGCGTCTGCCGAAGTCGAGTATCGGATAATATTACGACAAAACAAAAAACGCGATAACCATACGCTGCGACGCAATTTTAGACAAAACACAGTGAAGGCAGATCCCAATATTGTCGTATGGCGTTGTCATAACGTCATATTATGATTATAAAAATTAAGCGTATTGCTGGAAAAAATATGATAAGAGAGTATATTATTATGTAGCCCGGAACGGCGAAATATGTACAATACAATATAATATTTACGATATGAAATTAGTACAACATGATGGTTATCGACGTCCACGCCCAGCGGCGTAATTACGCGGTGGGTGATGTGGGTGATATATGATAAATCGCCCAACAGAACCTTTTTTTCTGATGGCTTGTTTTTACTTTATTATAATATTTATCATTTTGGCATAGAAATTAATAGGAAAATATGTCATGTAAACTTTAGATCGGGCGTTTTCTATAGGCAAACACATATTGTGCAGTCTTGTAATCAAGATTTAGTATCTCGTCTATTCTGTTCGAGATTTAGCTGGTAACATACTGAGTAACTGGTATTATACTAATATAGTATGTTCAAATAACCTATTCAAAAAATACAAAATAAAATATTAAAAATTATTCTAAATAAGGATTCAAGATCATACCGCACAATAGTACAATACAACGATATGTATACCTAAAGTACCAGTAAAAAATATTACTTAATTTTAAATAATCTTACTTTTAACACCGAACACGAAAATATCTAATGTCAAAGTACCAACCATGCCCAAAGAATTAACACAATTCACATGCTTATATTATATCAGTCTAAAAAATTACAATATATTACCATAGAAATTAAACATAGTTAGATATTCGGCTACCCATAATAAATGTATCGAATTATTGCATTACTTGTTACATTAATTAAATGATGATTTTATTAATTATTGATAATTTCAGTTTTTTAGATTTATATATTGTTTTATTTAATTACACGATTTTCTACACTATATATTTAATATGTATAGTGTATGAGCTTGCAGTTTATGAGAGACAAGAATGATTTTTGACCAATAAAATAATTGAATATTGTAAACAATGTTAACTTTTGTTGCGTCCGCATAATATCTAAATTAGGTAGTTACCTATAATAGCCTATACATTAAATTATTGAGATTCATTTTTGGTTCCGAAAATATAGTCTTGAAGAACCATATTTGTCTAAAATGCTGTGACTGCGGTTTGGTGTTAGTTTGTCTATGTATGATATATATGATATATATGATTGGTTTAGTGGTGTCACTTGACAAGTCAGTCCAAAATGTCTAATAGATAATAGTGAATAGGCAGGTTACCTACCTATAGTTTGTTTATGTGAAATAGCCAATAGGATTAATAGGAATAGTTAACTAGGTATATTATAATTGTTTTCGAGTGAAGATATAAAATGTCTGAACTCTTATTAAGTAGGTAACTCCACGTAACTGGTACGACCGCATTAATTATTGCAGCCTTTGGTTATTAGTTATTCGTTATAAGTTATAACTATCATAATATACAGGAATATATTCTCTGAATCCAGTATAAGACAATAATACATCATATTATAAAACATTTAGGTATATAATATAGAGTACCGACATTTTTAATATTTCATAACTTTAACAAAATAAACCCAATATACCTTTTAGAAGATTACTATACAATATTTTAAACCTATATTAAAGTTATAATATTATGTGGAGTACTTTTAAGTTGTATTAGATTAATAATATATTAAAGTGTATGAGGTGGTTACTAATTTTGTTTTCTTCAGTTTTCATAGCCGGACGTGCAGAATAATATATGTTGTTCGTTGAAACCCTAATCTGACGTCCAGATGGATATTTCTTGAAATATTATACTAATACGCGTGTACGATAAACAGAAACACTGGATACAGTACATTCGTGTGTTGTACCAGTACCATCCTCTTAAGTTGAATTGTGATAATATCACTGAGTCACTGGTGGGCGGACAGCTGGTTTCTTAAATAATATATTTAGGTAGGTACATGGCGGTATATGCGTTATATATATATATATATATATATATATATATATTATACCACCAGAAGCAGTGGCCAGAAAGTCATTATGGGGTGTGTTCGTAACTGATATAATACCAAAACATGTGATATAATGCATGAGATCAATCACGCTGGGGTGTGAAACAAAAACAAAGAAAAAGGGGCAAGGGCATAAGTACGTCGTGGCTTTAGCCTATAATATGGGTCATATTACTCATATTAGTACAATATCAACATTATATTCGCCACTAAGACTTAAAATAGGCATTATTACCACCCTCTTAATTAAATATAATAATATACATATTTTAATCAAAATACATTAAATAAAAATATATATTATTTAATCAATTACTGTACCTACAGTTAGTAGTTAGGTACGTTATAATATCGTTATAAAGATTAGAAGAAAATTTAAAATTTAAATAGGTTATAATATGTTTGTCAGAATTAAATATTGGTTGAATCATATAAAAATGCGATTCAAACCTTTATACGACCTACCAACATAAACTATTAGCAAAACCATTTTAAAACCCTTTGAACGAAATCTAGAAGATTGAATGTGTTATAAATTATATAATATTCATAGTCCAAAGAAGTTTTTATACAAAATTGAAACATAATTATCAAACGGATACGTGTATGTCTCAAAGTCATAGGAAATGAGATTTATGTATATTCTCCGACTGCAGTTAATACAATATATAGGTATAGCAGATAGTAAAATACTATATATAAGTGAATTGTAACATACTATACAGTAATTTCGACTGCATTATAAAACTTACTGCAGTTGCCAGTTGCCCAGTTGGCTCACGCATTATATATAATAATTATTAATTAATATATATTATACAGTATACGAAGTAGGCACTATACTGATATTTAATATCTACGTTATACTTTATACTAGGTACCTATATAAAAAATGTATTATTGATAGGCCCATCGACACTCAATCCGCCCATGTCCAGGATGTATTATTACACCGATACGAAAATGTCAAATAACTAATAAAAATTATTGACAAACCTCATATTATCTCAATACCTTATGATGCGCTACATAAATATAATGTAATTTTTTTCCCGTGCCCCCATTCTCCACCGTTACCACTTTATGTACTCACGGGAATTATCGATGATCGGTACGAGCACCCACGGCACGTTGTTGATCAGATCCGAGACAGCGGCCTGCTCTGCCGCCGCCGACGTCGAGCCCGAGGCCAACGGATTTTGTTGCAGCAGCGACGAAGCGGCCGGCGCGATCGCGTTTCCGTCCACGGGATGCACGACGTTACCGCTAAACGGCGATCCGCCACGGCGTTTTCTGCGGCCCAACCGCGGCCCAAACCATATGCCGCCGTTGCTCGACTGGGTCGTTCCGCCCCGTTTGTCGGCCCCGAACAGCGCGGCCGTGGCCTGCACACCCGTGACCGGAGATCCACCGCCGTAATAGCCGGCGCCGCTTGAGCCGCCGCCGACGCCCCCGCTAACACCGCTGCCACCTCCGTAGTCGTACCACAACAAGTCGGCGACGGGCCTCTGTTGTGCCGCTGCTGCTGCGGCGTCGGCCACCACCGCTGAATAATCGTAGTCCAGCTGCTCCATGAACTTTTGCGCTTCTTGTAAGTCTATATAAGCAATAGTAAATTATACAATATATTCAGCATCCCGACACGAGCCCATATGATAGGTAGGTAGTCAAATTATACATTAAAATACGATCTGCAAGAAAATTAAAAATCTACATTTCGGGGGAAAAAATCGTTTCGAAGTGATTAGGATTTAGAAGGACATGCACGACAACGCCCGCCCGCACACGGCTTTCGCCACCAGAGCAAGTTAAGTGTGCATAACATAGAAATTAATAATTATAATATCATCTTAGATTTTTTGAAATAAAGTATAGTACCTATTCAATGTTTTTCATCAAAACCTCTTAAGTACAATAGGTACATCGTACATATTATTTGTGAAGTACCTAACTTAAGTAATATAAAATTACTGATTTATGCATAGTTAAATGTGTAATGTGTATATTTTATAATAATACCTATAACATTTAGGTCGTATTAATTTTGATTTTGCATGTTATAGTGCATTGTTTTACCTTTTACTTTAAACAGAATAAATTCAGTAATTCAGACTTCTTCAATAGAAGTTCTTTTGGAAATACATTAATGTGTGAACTGTGAACCTAATATCGTGCCACGGTTTAAGATAGAATAAGTAATAGTAAGTATTAAGTAATAAGAAATGGTCTATCTTAAACCGTGTATTGTGCTATAGAAAAATATAATTATAGCATTGATTAAATATACAAGTATTATATTTTAATAATCAATGATTATAGGGTTTAGTACTTTAGTAGTTGGTAGCCCTGGAAGAAGTCGAGATGCAGTGATAATAGCCCGGCTTGGTATCATTTTATCAATTCCACAATAATTATAATTTTCTCAATTTGTAAGTGTACGCACGTGAATTTATAATTTTTCAAAGTTTTTATTTGACAGTAATTTATTTATTTGAGAACATAGTCATTAAATATTTAAACAACAATGGCAGATTTCTTTAATAATAATAGTGATAGTTTTGACTTGGGTTCCTCGTCTGGTACCGGTACTACCGACAAATTGAAAGCCGATGAAATACAAAAAGTTATAATGATGGAACAACAGAAAGCACAATTAAATGCTCAAGTAACATAAATATTCTCACGCTCTGCATTCTTCTTTTCCACTATCATTTAATTTATTTTTCTAGATACAAGAGATCAGTGAAATGTGTTGGGAAAAGTGTGTGGATAAACCATCAGCAAAGCTTGGTGCAAAAACAGAAGCGTGCCTTTCAAACTGTGTTAAAAGATTTTTCGACTCTTCAGTTATTATTGCACATAGATTCAATCAGTTGATCCAAAGGTCCAACACTGGTTAGCCAAATACCTACGTTTTTGTGTTTTATTCTTTATTATAATGTTAATTCTGTAGTAATTGAATGAGAACTTTTCAATATAAATCAAGTAATATAAATTGTTTTTCATAGTTCTGTATTGATTGTACATACCTATAGTTTGAGTGAAATTTGCTTGTTATAATATTATTAATGTTCTATATTGTTCAAAATAAAATAAAATATAGTTCATAATATTATTCGTTAGAAATAGTTTGCAATATGTTGACTGTTTTTGTTTTTTTTGTCATAATTAAGTTCTAAATATTTAAAAAAAAATCAATGAGCTTACTTAAAATGTAATTTATATATTATAAGTAAATAAATAATATTTTCCACTACCATAAAATAATAATAATAAACTTTAAAATAATACGTAAATACAATTTTGGCTGTATCCTATGTAAATATTATATTATATAGTATTTTTGTCTTATATTAATTATTAATTAACACGCAACATACCTAATAATTTGAATAAATTAAGTATAATAAATCCAAAATCCAAACAAAAAATATTAAATCCTAAAAGTTAACGTTATTATAAATTAAAATTTTTATTTCTGTTTTTTTTATGACTTTTAAAGTTAGACATTAATTTAATGATGCTTACGTTAAATTAAACATATATTTTTTATTTGTACACGGCTTATTTTGTAATATATTCAATAAATAATAACAATACAAATAAAAGAAATTATTAAGAAATTTTAAAAGACCAAAATGAAAATGTGAGTGTTATGTTATTACTTATTTAAAGACATTTTAATTTATTTTTCATTTGAATAAATTTAAAAAAAAAACATTTATGGTTTTAATTTTGTAGTTAATTTTTGTAAAATATACAGGTATTGTTAAGTTTTCTCTTTAAATATTTGGAACTTAACAATACCTGTATATTTTACAAAAATAAACTATGAAATTAAAACCATAAATGTTTTTTTTTTAAATTTATTCAAATGAAAAATAAATTAAAATGTCTTTAAATAAGTAATAACATAACACTCACATTTTCATTTTGGTCTTTTAAAATGTTTTAATAATTTATTTTATTTGTATTGTTATTTACTGAATATATTATTTATAATCTACCTACTATATTGATATTATAAGGACAATAACTAAAAATTAATATAATATGTTAAGAATAATTTTTTTATATTTGTGTAAAATTAAGCCTATTTCTATGGTATTATATTTTTTCTGATAATAATGAATAAGTATAGACTAATAAATAATCAAATTCAGGAATACCTGAATTAATACCTCATTAACTCATTATCATTTTTTAATAAATTGATACATTCTACAAGTTGTTTTGAACATTTATGTTTTTTTTTAATTATTTGTTTGAAAAGTATGAAAAGTGAAAACCACTAAAGTTAATAGTTGACTTACGACATAGAGTTTAAAATTGTAATATCATAAAATAGAGTTCAATTTGACCTTTATAATAATATCATCTATTCATATAAAAAAATTAATGATAGTCCTATAATTAACTCAACAAGACAAATTACTAGTTTTAAAAAGATATTACCGTAAAATTACATTTTTAAATAAACATGCTATCCACGCATGCTGACTGCCTCAGTATAAAAACAACTAAGATTCACGTAAAATAAGTTCTGGTCAGATGAAAATGTCTTAAGATTTTAAAACTATTTTCTATAGATTATCAATATTATGTTAAATTCTAAAAAAAACATTTTCAAATTACAGCTGATGTAAGTGTAAAATGTTAGGTCTTTTTACTATTGTTACAAATTAACAAGCCTTGCAGAACCGAGAATCAAAAAATTAAAATATTTTATGGAATGTACCAATAAATTGTACATTTGTACGAATAAACACCTAACCTAATCCTACCTACAGCAAGTACCTATATAGTAATCAAATAAATCTTAATACAAATGTTACAAATAATTTTCACATTTAAAAAAAAAAAACATTTTAGTTATTACTTATTAAATACCTACCTAATAAAATAAAATGTTCAATATTATATTATATTATTATACTATAGTACTATTATACATTTATGACTTACCATTTAAAATGCTTGCATTTGTCATCAACAGAGAACACGCAATAAACCACAAATAGCACACGGTGCACATTTTGTCTACTATGCCTGTACAGTTATTTCGAGTGTGTCGGGATGAATAAATCGAAAGAGACTGTGACTCGGACTTTTATACAAGTTGGTCGTGGGTGAATTAAACCGAAGAAATGCGTTTTGGATTCTTAAATCCTTTTATATATATATATGTATAAGTACGCAAATACGCAAAGGTGTATCACAACTCTGGCAAAACAAAACAATCAATTCCAATTTGGTTGCGAAAAAAACAACAGTTGAAATACTAGAACACGATAAATTTTTATTTGCTCAGGTTATTACTCTTCGGATTGTCTTAATTGTGTCATTTATTTGTCGATGTTCATTTTAAAAAATGTCTGTTTTATTTATCACACGCGTTATCGTAGTTCCAGTTTAAGAACAATCCTTATTATAATATTATTGCACAATAGGTAATATCTACACACAATATTTAACAATGACGATCGTATAAAAAATTAATCTAAACAATTGCCTATCATTTGCAAATAAATAAGCAAATTTACTTAAGTATATAATTATATAATATCTCGGGCATACCCATTTCTTTTTCAAAAATCTAAACCACCGAAATTGTAATAAAGAATTTAATAGTTAGTCTTGTGCGTACGATCTTATAATAGTATAACAAAAATTAAAGTATTATTATGATTATGCAGATTACGATAAATAAAAGTTCTACTATCGCATGGCATACTCCTATATAAGAACCTCTTGTCCACACACAGACATAAATTTTGTTCAAAATCTAGGGGTAAGCTAGAAATATCAATTAACACGTATTAACATAATTGATTATACTTGCGAGGTTAAGTAAGGGAATACTTTGGGGCCTCGTGTGTTTTTAGGGGGGGGGGGGGGCTCTTACACATTTTACGCTTATGTGTCTACTTCGATTTACCTCATTCAATTAAATTTCAAAAATAACAAAACATCGTTAGGTCCTATATTAAACAAGCATTAATTGAAGTTATACCCTAACTTCTTCTAGTCTCGCGCGTAATTGAACTACAGCGATTATATCCGACTCGTATAAAAGAAAAAAACTTAATTTTCAAATAAATCAGATAATTGTAAGTGCTACTTGTAAAAGCTTATATAAATTTGGAAAAATGTTTATGTTAATTTCTGATACAATAGCATTTATGTCAAAATCATCTTTATCAATACAGTTCTTCGTAATTAGCATTTTTTATTTAAAATTTAAATTATCAAATAAAATATTCTTCGGACATCAAAATAAATAATAGAAAATGTTTTCAGTTCTCACATATGGACGTATAAAACAGTAAACTTTTACACAAGGGGCTAAATAAATTTCTGGGGGGCTATAGCCCCCTTAGCCCCCACCATTCTACGCCTATATGGTTATACAGGCTTTTTATCTTATTATTATTTGTATTATCTATATTACATGAAAGTACGAATACCTACTCTGTATAGGGTGACTGCAGTAGTGCAGTGTCGCGTAAGTTTCCACACCACCTATGCTTGTTAAACGACATAATGTCACATTACCCGTGTTGTTTAAAAGCAAGAAGTATTACACGTTGCACGTTGCACTTTTTTTTTTTGTGGTGTCTATAAAAACCTATAGGATGACTATGCAGCGTCGCGTAAGCTTTTACACCATCTATGCTTGTTAAACGACTTTATATCACATCGTTAATGCTGTTTAAAAGTGTGAGGTATTACACGTGGCGCGTTTTTTTGTGTTTTCTCTGTAGGCTTAATCCACATCGCAAGCGAGAACACGCGAACGCCGGTCGACTACAATAGTATTGTAATTTACATAGATCATTTTTGTACAGCAAAGACTGCACCGTCTGCACCTCTCGCCTATAAAAACATATTTTCAAGAACATGTAGACATGCGGATATCCAACCTCGATCAAACATATCATTACAGAATGTAAATACACGCAAGTGGCCCGACAAAAATATAACAACCCGAGCACATTCACGACACACTGGGCCCTGACGAAGAATCAATCAAAAATATATTATTATTTATGAAAAATATTAATTTGTACAATTTAGTTTAAATTATTTAAGAATCTATGTAAAATAAGCCAATGGTCCTGTTATCGAGGCTTTCTTCTTTAACAAAAAAAAAATATAAAATATTTTAATATGTATTAATAAATCAATTTAACGTTTATTAACGAATTTGTGCACCCCTAAAAAATATTGGCCTGGTTGCGCCTATGCATATTATTATATTAATGTATACCTATATTATTTAGTATGTTGATACTTTTTTTTTTTTCAGTTTGAAACCGACGGCGCCACGGGAATTGCTTTCACATTATTTCCGCGACGCCGCCATTGTACATTAAATGAAATACGAATTATGCATAATGTTTAACACCCATGTTTTTTTTGGGTCCTCTAAGGGCGCACATTTAAATTAATTTTACATGTTAAAAAGGATAAAAGATACATTGTTGGCTGAAGGCCTGCTGTTTGCATTTGTAGTTCTCGACCCGGCTTCGCTGCCCGCCAGTCTTGTCTTCTTGTTCTGTTATTGTTTTCTCGGCCCGGCTTGATAGCCAGCCGGCCTCTTATCTCGTTCGTCGCGTCTTCTATGTTGTGGAGTGTGGGTATCGCCGTTGTTGGTTTCCTAGATTTCCTTATGACCGTTGTTGTTGTACTCGTCGTTCTGGGAGCTTTACGGTCCGCGGCACCTCCTGGCACCGCATCCGCGGCATCTCTCACGCTCAATCGCGATCACCCGGACGGTGACCAGCCGTGCTGTGGGTGTCCTAATAATGTCTCGAGAGCACTCAACCGCTGCGGAACAGTTTCGGATGAGGTGATTGGAGGTGCGGATGTTCGACCTAGTGTAGTGCCGCTTGCTGCTGCAGGTCACCCGGAGTCCCGTCTTCGGCTGGTGTTTGCCCTGAGTATGTTCATACTTATCAAGAAATAAACAATGTTATTATTATATTATATAATATTTATTATTTATAATTTTTTTTTTATTATTAGATAACCCACGGCAACTTAGGCCATTGGGTGGTTTTTTTTTTAAACTGTGGGGGAGGGAACAGTATGTGTAAACACGTGTGTGTGGTTTTGGCAGATTTTCAAATGGGCACCTGTAGGTATCTGCCATGCCCGGATGGGGGATGGCGGCACTTGTTCTCCGGACACCCGAACCAACCTAACCAGAAGAAAAATGCCGCCCGTGAACCGAGGTTTGAACCAGCGCAGGTGTGCGTCACAACCGACGCCTTAGTCCGCTCGGTCACTCCATTCCCCGAACCCTCTACTATTAAAGAAAGTTCGGATATTCCAGTTTCTACTGTATATCATTGTAAAATCAATGCATTAATTTCTCCCCTATGAAGATAAAATAATAATGTTCTAGCCCTTTCAGACCCATATTTATTCGGATAAAGATAGCGAATTATAGTTAAACGCTTTTTCCCTTAGAATTCTATCCATAATAATTGTTTTTGGTTTTTAGTTAATAATAATTCAAATGTAATGTATGGGAATTTTTTGGTTTTATTTTCACAGTGAACAGGTCAAAATACATTATATTATTATTCTATGTTTGTTTATAATAACGACACTGCACATTGTCAATAACAACGCGTCAATAACGATACCATGACACTGTCCTATTATATTATGTGTAATACTAGTCGTACTACGTACTTGGATGACAAATGTGTTTAGCTATGTAAAATGAGTTAATAACGTGCAGAATAATATAATATATGATGACGTAACTGTATAATGTATGTAATAAAATATAATAATACAGTTATGCCAATTTATTAAATTGACCATAGTAAACAACATAATAATAATAATAAAGCTATATACTGTATTATAATATATTATATACTTTATCTTATTATGCATCACTAGGAAAAATGTTTAAATATAATAAACCATAAGTACACTGTAGTACTGTACAGTAAATAAAATCAAAAAGGAAATTAAATTAAATTATTAGTAATAATATAATATTTCTTACTAAAAAACGTGATTACGTGAATAACGTGATCGTATAGAGATCTTACAATTAATTATATACAGGTAATAACTAGGTGATTCAATTATCATTGTCTAATCGAAATTTGATGTTTAACCGAAGAATAACAATTTTAGTAGTATAACAAAATATTCTTTTAATAAAAAAACTTACAAATGTAATACAAGGTTCCTATAAGTTGTTAATACTAGAATATTAAAAAACTAATAGAGCGTCAATCCACCAGTAGTAGATACAAAATTTGAAAATTTAAAATGTCTTCAAATAGCTCAAAATATTTTTTTAAATTAAATTAAAAAATTCAAGTATCTACAGTTATTCAATGAATTCGTTGAAAAAAATTTAAGAATACCTATAAGTACCTGAAATCTGAATGAAATGTTGACAATACTACAGTTATTATAATTTATGAAGACATGAGAAATTCTAAATGATTATTTCCTTAACAAAATAGGAGTGAAGCTGTCCACATGATTGGTATACTTGTACCCCCCCCCCCCCCCATAATACCCCTCATAATATGCTGCTTGCTGATATAATGTATACGTAAACGTAGCGCTACGATCACGAACTCACGACTCACAAAAAAAGATACAGGTACTGAGGTACATCGTCGGTGTGGGCATCTTTTAAAGATAGCAATCAAGTATTTAATGTTTACTCCTTCTATTATATACCTTGTATAAAGTCAAAATCTGTAATTTTAGCAGCAGCCTTTAAAGGGAATAAGCTGAGAAGCAGACTGGGTAATGGAACTTTAAACGCTCTATTATTCCTGCGTATAAATATCCTGCTTACAATATTGTAATTTATAATAGTTTTTTTTTACTACCTATATAAAATGGTAAAAAATAAATAATATAAATTATAATAACATTTTTTCTTAATACATTTCGGAATCCCGGGATCGTAAAATAGGGCCGGCATTGTAATCTCTACTCGTGCAACACGGATTTCGATGGTACATATTCCAATAAAATATTGGCGAAACAGTGATACAACAATTTCCTGCACAGTGAATTACCTATTAAGTCCGGATACGGCCTTGAGTGGTTGTCCGTATCATCATTACTACTATATTATACATTATACACCTATATAGATACATAGTACATACTACATACGTTTAGACGCAAATAGTATGTATCTACCTATACGTTGTTTTAAAACGATAATAAAACACAATTTGCGAATTTATATTGGCGTCTGGTCCGAAAACCATCATGGCGCTATAGGTACCGTACGTGATTAGTCATGATTAAGTCAGGGGATCGTGACACTTATTTGTCTATTGTAGTATATTATATGTATATTATTTACACACACACAACACAAATTATAATAGTCGTGACACCGTACACGCGCGTTCTTCATACAGCATACCAGCATCATATTTTTATATCTCTATAATATATATATTATATACACCTATATATATATTTATTTATAATTCAAACGGACAATATTCAATTTACAATATAATAATAATGGTAACATTACCTAAATGTCAGTAATAACATAATAATACACTACCCATACATAGCAAATTGTCGTTGACTAGTTTCAATAGTGTGCTGTTAGTTTTGATATATTATAAAACTTTTAGGTAAGAACATTATCTGTGCTTAAGCGTTGCCGATTTTTCGTAATTTATATTTTCAAGAAAAATATGGGTATGTGAAATATCAAAAATTAAAAATGCTCATATCTTGCTTTAAAATTAAAATATTGAATAAAAGCCAACGCTTAAGCACAGTCGCACAGATAATGTTATTATCTAAAAAATTTATGATAGGTCAAATCACTCTAATAGTCTAATATAAAAACTAACAGAACACTATTGAAACTAGTGAACGAAAATTTGGTATGCCGTAAGTGTGTAAGACTGAGATTAGGCCAAACCATTTTTTATACGGTGTACCAAAAAAAACATGCATGTGCATTTAATTCTCAGCCCTAGTAATAAGTCTATAGGAGAAACCAGAGTATAGGGAGACGCATATTGATAAAGGTGTCGCAATAATATTGATCTTCTAAAATAATACTTACAATTAGTACAAACAAATCATTAAAGCGGAATTTATAAAATATTAATTTATGAATAAATTATTATATTATTTAAATTATGATTATTATAAATTTAATGATCAAGCTATGAATTATTTTGTCATGGGGGGGATATGGCTGATTTTTTAACATGCATTATTTTATCATTAAAAATATAATTTATGGTTATGTCTAATATCAATTTATAAAATTATGGTAAATACAAACTTTATTTATAACTTCGGTATACAGACTTTAATAATATAATATTATAGTATTAACAATATTTTTATTATATTAGTAAATCTATTTTTTTGTTTTTTTTTTTTGCTAATTCATCCAGTACTTCGTTGGATGTTATATTTATAATACCACAATGAACAACCATACTAAAAATATTACCGCTAAGTCCACAACTTGATTTTCTGTAACGATATTAGTGATCTTACATACTTTTTCACAGCTTAGAAGTAGAACAACTTGCATCAAAATAGCTAGTAATTTTCCTTTTATTAGACATGGTAATATTGTAAAAATGTAAAACAGACAAAATGGTCAATATTACAAAAGACGCTGACCGTAATACACTTTAGTACACTTCTACACTACGCGGGCACAGTAGAAAACACGGGTACGAAAGAGTAAAGACGAATCACGGTGATAACTAAATATTATGAGTTATGACAAATAATAAGCAATTGATGTTTGACCTTTGACGTTAATATTGTAAAATATACCTACCGATCGCATTATTGTCCGTATGGGCCTGGGCCAATGTTCTGGGAAAGTGTAGAGCTGGTTGTTATTGAGAATTCTCGATCATCGAGTGGGATAATTTTCATATTATATTTTGTGTAAACAACTAAATATTAATAATAATAAAATATCCTGGTTCCTAAATAAGAGTCTAGATAATAATATAGTCAAGTCATATAAACAATTATAAACATAATCTGACATTTTGTCGAAATTTACAATAATTGATTATTTGTTTTCAAAAAAAAAATAGAACACAATTTAATGCATTATAGAATATACTTAATAATTAATTATAAATTGTTATAAATACTGAAAAAAAATTCATGGAGGGATCTATCCCCCTCACCGGGCCACCCCCGCCGGTTTGACCGCCACTGATTCAACCTGTTTTAAATTTCGTGAAATTCATTCATATAAACATTTTTTTACGGTCGTGAAAAAAGTGTTTATTTTGTGTGTGTGGTGACGCCGGCTGGCGATAGTGGGTGATGTGTTTGGTGTAGAGATGGAATGGTGAGGCTGGGACAACAATATTAAATAAATACATTTTACAAAATACTTAATACATAAAGTCATCTTACTTTGTTTAGGCATCTATAGTTTTACTTACTTATGCACCGACCAAGACTTATATCAAAATAATATCTTATCGTCACTTGGACTTAAAAACTTTTCTATAAAGCTTGACGGGATATGAAACATTGTAGGTGCATTAAAATATTTCAGTCTTCAGCTATGTGGCCTGAGAGATATAATCTTTCGTTAATAATTGCATTCTTTGTTGATGTGCACGCGTTTATGAATCTAAAAAGTGTAACTGTTTTATGTTGAAAATAAAAAGAACTTATACTTTGCGAACGAAAAGAAACTTAAACAAGTTAATAAGAATATAGGAAAACTTTTAGAAAATAAAAATTATAACAGTAATCGGGAAAATATAAATATTATTAACGAAAGAAAAAACAGATGTATTATCTATTATATAAAAATAAGTCCGGTTTTCCTCCCTGACGCTATAACTCCAGAACGCACGAACCGATTTCCACGGTTTTGCATTCGTTGGAAAGGTCTTGGGCTCCGTGAGGTTTATAGCAAAGAAAATTCTGGAAAATTCAGGAAAAATTCAACATAAAAGTGGGGAAATCGTTTTTCACATACAGCGCCATCTATTATACATAGCATGTACTTCAAACCAATAGCAACGGTGCGTGATAAAGTGTTTGACAGATAGTCATTATTCTCTGCTCAGTTAATTTCATTTAAGCTCAGTGTAAATTATGTGGATCGTGCATTTGAAGTTAAATTCAACACTCTGTCCATAGTCCAAAATGCCTAGAGAACGACGTGCGAACATCGGCCGCCGCACAAGACATGCAAGCAAGCAACAAGTCTATTCAAGGAACTTAAGAGAAGAAGGACAAAATATAATAAGAGAAAATGACCGATTGAGACATCGCGTGAGCACACGAAGATCATTGGCATCATACAATCGCTTGGCATTCCAATATGATCCCACTGCGAACTACAGTGATGATGAAAATTTGGATATTGGACGAATGACGACTATATGCCGATATTGCAATGCGTTAAAGTTCAAAAGAGAAACGGTTGGATTGTGCTGCGCAAGTGGAAAAGTCAAACTGGATCCATTACTTACACCACCACAGCCACTGAAAACATTGTTTGATGGAAGTGATCCCGATTCCAGCAATTTTCTTCAACACATCCTTGAATACAATAACTGCTTTCGCATGACTTCCTTTGGAGCTAATATCATTCGAGAAGGCGGCTTCATGCCGACTTGCAAGGTAAAAGATACAACACACATAACCAACACATAATTGCAACACATAACAACTTCATATACACCACACACTACACCATCGTCGATGGTGGATCAGCTGAACGTGCGGTGCAATATACAGGGAGCACAACAGTTAAAGAGACGAATTATTGAACAGTTGCAAGCATTTTTTCACGCTAATAATGCTGTGTCACAAAAAATTTTTTTTCTTTATCTTTAAATCACCAAACGAAATGTTACATAAAACGAATCTGGTGGCGGAACGGAGTTCGCCGGGTCTGCTAGTATTATTATACAAATGTATTTTGAACAAAATTAAAAAGGTAATAAGAAAATTAATAACTAGGCAGCATACTATTGAGCCAGCATATCAATAATAACTTGTATAATATTGTATAATATTTTAAAATTATATTATAGATAAAAATGTATAGGTAAAATGTTCAATTTTTATAGCTAATAGTTGAAAATTAAAAACAATGTTTTTCATAAATATTTTATACTGTAACCAAAAAATTTTAGAAATATATAAATAACATTTATTTAATATCACATTTTTAAGTATGTTGATGAAATCAGATACCTATTTAAAGTTTAAAAACTTTTTTAGTTACCTATTTTGTTACAATTTAAAAATATTATTCGTGAGTTATTGAAACTTTTTAAGTACTGTAGTGATCCCTCACTAACGCTTATATTTTTGAGTTGTGACGACGTTGCTGTATGTGGTAGGATTTGTATTGACAGAGGTTCAAGTCACAGGTTTCAATAATTAGTTTATAGTTATAATAGTTTATTTAATAAGATAAGGTAATTTGTTACAATAAATGTTATAAAAATTTGTGGACAGCACGTTAAGTTACTGCCCGAGAACTAGTTAAATCTACGTATGATTACTGGGAATGTACTTAGTCTGGCGGCGATGTAGAGTGCGCGGACTCTACGACCAGGTAAGTACTACATGTAGGGCTATGGGACTAATTCTAATATTCTGCTATGGATGGAGACTCGTATATATACCAAGTCTCCCTTAACGATTAGGTACACGGTATCGACTTAGGAGGTGGATCGGAAGAGCACCGGCGAAGGAGTAACGAGTACCGACGCAGGTGTGAATGTTGTTGCCAAATCCTTGAGTTGGATAGGTACCGGATTATTTGTGATTCTCAGAATCTGGAGACTTGCAACAACAACCAGGCGTGGCACGAGGTTTAATTTATAGTGAAGTGACAAATAGTTGAATAATAAAAATAATAGTAAACTGTCGTCGGTTTACTACAGTACCTATATCAGTATCTACAGTATTACTTATAGAAAAATAAATTACATTAATAGCAATAATATTAAAAAATATGGTTGATAATTTATTGTTTTTCGTATGATTTTATATCATTCAATTCAAACTTAAAACATCCTACAGAGAGTAACTTTTACTTACCTAACATACTCATGTTACTGAGTTACTCCTATAAATTACAAGGTACTATTTACCAACTGTACAGTAGAGTGGCAAAGTTACTTATCCAACCTTCTTTTTTTAGCTTTAAAATAATTAGGGTCATGCTCTTAGTAAATAAGATATACTTTTAATAATATATTTTTATTCCAATTATAATGTAACTACTAATTTCTATTCTTTTTTAGATTTCATTAAGTGGACCATTGATATCGAAACAATTAACAAATATGCGCATTCCAATTTCAAAAGAAGAAAGGCTGATTAGGATTGAAGCAATGAATTTACCAAGTTCACACTTCAATCATGATTTTTAAATGTTTTTACAAGACTACCGCTAGCGAACCGCGCGTCTGAACAGGTCTATTGGAAAAGCATTGTTTAATTTTAGAGAGCGGAAGCGGTCGACCGCTCGAAAATTAAACAAGAGCGGTCGCAAGCGGCCGACCGCGCCGATCAGCGGCGCTGTTTTTCCCGTATGAATATGCCAATTGAATAACCCGTCGGATAAAAACCGCGACCGCGCGCGGCCAAACCGCTCCGTGTGTAACCAGCTTTATAGTCGACGACCGTCAACGGGTCGTTCCCCATACACAAATACATATATATATAATAAACAAAAGATAAAGATATAAAATAGCGTGTGCGTGTTTGATGGTCAGACGACGACCACAATACGTGCGCAGCTGTACAATATTATTTAATAAAAATAAAAATAAAAGAAATCATACAATAATAAATAAAAATAAATGTCATTCACATTAAGAAGTTTACGGGATGGGCTCTATAATAGATCAATAAAATAATTAAAATAAACAAATTTAACACGTTAAGTGCCATGCGGCCGCCGGCGGCCTTACTTAATGGTATTTTTAAAACGTTATCGGGCTTTTAATGTTGACATTCGTGAAATGCTATCAGCATTATCTCAGGAAGTATTTGGTCTAAAAATATGATTCCAACATTAGATTTAGAAGCATAACTACAGCGCCAATCATATAAAACAGGTAGGAATATACATTGGTTTTGAGGCAGCCCGCGGCCGTATGGCCTCCTAGGAATAATATGGTGCGGCAGCCGGCGGCCTAAAAATCACACAAACATCCATACGATTTTGCGGCAGCCGGCGGCCTCATGGCACTTAACGTGTTAAATAGGTATACTATATTATAAACTAAAATGCATAAAATAGAATCACTAGTGTCAGTAGTGTCACTACTGTAAGTATTATAATAATATCAATATGATAAAATAAAATAAATTTCATACACATTAAGATATATGTTTACGTTTTATGAGTTATAAATCATTTTTGACTACTGAAGTTACCATTACTTACCAGGCTACCAACCGGTTTCACATCCATAAACTTAAAAAGCGGGTTGCCGGTATTAACCTATAAAAACCCGGTATTTTCAAAGTGATAATTGTAATAGTGTATTGTGTGGCAAGGGCGGGAAGTGAGCTATTTCAGTCGCGGGTGATGTGTGCGGCACGAGCCGCATTTCGCCCAAGACTGAAATTGCCTTCCCGCACGAACCACACATACTATTTTTTGTCACGCCTCTGCATTCATCGATCACGGCAAAGGTAATGCAGGGATCTATGCAACAACTAGACTATTATTTATACGACAACTGCAATATTTCGAAAGACGAGAAACGATTTGGTTTTATTTATTAAGCGTCACGCATGGAGGTTATAATATGATTATGAGATGTAATCAAAAGTTTATAATTTGTAAGGAACCGACGCGACGACCGTAGTATACATTTCACTCATTTCAGTGACTGTTTGTGCAGAGTATACGTGCGTCGCGCGTGAAATGGGCGCGCAGCACTTTTGGGGATTTCCACTTTACCGCCCGGCACTATTAGAGATTCCTACTTTACCGCCCGCTGGACGGAAAAATGACGCTTTCCAACACTTCAACCGCTATCGAAAACCAAACTTTCGGTGCAGGCGTGACCAATAATTATAAAAAGCCGGTATTTCCATCTGATCGAGAGTTTCGGTAATTCGTTATAAATATATTAATATATGTATTAATTAAATACAATTTTCCCAATCATCTACTGCACAAAAAAAAAAAATATTAAGCAAATTGTACAGTATGTATTTTCAGTGTAATTTACCTTACTTAATTTAATTATTTTAACATAACGTAATATTAATGTAATTCAATTTATTATTTTAACATTATATAATATATTATATTAATATTATTCAATGTATTATATTAATATTAAATAAAAATCCACTGAAAAAAATGACCTTTTTTTGCAACTTGGGCTGGTATTTTAAAATTAGGTAACTAAAGTTCATCCCGTCTACAATTTTAACTATATTTCATCACCTGTGACGTTGGAATCCGGTCCTGTTTCTTCAATAATTTATATATTTTCCTAATTTTTTTACCAAAATATAGGGTATAATATACTTCAATTTTGGTGTAAGTTTCACAAGTTTTAATTCCGTAGAAGTCCGTGGTATTACCCATATTCTACCGTCAAAGCGTCATTGCATCAAATGATGAAAATGAGCCAAATATAGGGGGGATCCACTGGGGAATTCCTGGTTTCCCGTGTACGTCAATGCGTATAATAATATATAGAATACCTTGAAATGAAAATAACAATTACGCATATTATTATGAAAATAAATTCTGTTTAAAAATTTAATAAATAAATTCTGTTTATTTTTACATCAAAATCATTCCAATAATAATAAATTGTAGATTGTCATTATTATAAATATTTATAGATGATGTTATACACAATTATACTCGTTATGCCATGTTTATAACCGTAAATATAGCCATACGGGTAAACAACAATATATTTTAGAGGTTGATCGGTATCACAATATTATTATCTTCAATTCTACACCTTTGTCGGTATTTTCTAAAACTTGATTAGTTACATAATAATATATCTAATATTAGTTATTACATTATTTAATTTGTCCCTTGTCCGCCGGCCGTCGCTTAGCCCTCTATCGTGAGTCGTGACTCTATAGTCTTAAAGTCTTTACCTATTGGCACTTGGCAGACGACATCTTATGACTGTTATGAGTATGTTATGAAAATAATATTAGTATCATTACAAATTTGTCATGATTAGTATTTAGTAGGCACTAGGCAGTAGCTTATATTATTATTCTATGACAAAAATATTATACAGTAGGCACTAGGCAGTAGCTGACAACTTCACAGGTAACTAGTTTAATTTTTTGTATATTTGTATATTTTTGTATTATTTTGGAAATCAAATAATAATAAAATATAAAACCGTCAACCGATACTTATGTCATATAATCATTTTTATCATATTTTTAAAGAAATGGATGACATAATGAGTACATCAAGTGAACAAGGTTCAAAGCAAGTTCTGAAATCCTATAATTGTGAATCAACAAAATATGAAAATAGAAATCACGCAGTTGAAGTATTAAAAGGCCTTCAATCAATGCAAAAGTATGTTGTAAGTGAATTTATCTGTTAACAAAAATAACTAATTAACAATTTTTTAATTTTGTAGTGTTGAAAATTTAAGTGATATAATTCTTCAAACTGATGATGGCCAAAAAGTATTTGGTCATAAGGCTGTTTTAGTAATAATTAGTTCATATTTCCGTGCAATGTTCCCCAATATTTATGATAGAAATAAAGATTTTGTTAATATATCAATAGATTCAACTACATTAAAAATGTTGGTTGATTACATGTACACTGGCGAAATCACGGTCACTATAGAAAATGTAAAGGTATAAAAAACATTATTTTTTATAGACTTGTATCCAAATTATTTAAATATATTATTGTTGATTGCTAAAGGTATTATTAAAAACTCGGCACATACATCTTTTACATAGTCCATCTGTAAGATATTTGCAGCTGCTAATAATACCTTTAGCAATCAACAATAATATATTTAAATAATATCTTACAGATGGACTATGTAAAAGATGTATGTGCCGAGTTTTTGCAAAAACAACTGAATCCATCAAATTGTCTTGGTATCAAAGCATTTGCTGACTTACATAACAGTGTAGAATTGTTATCAAGTTGTGAAGCATACATTAAAAAACAGTTTTTGTATGATACATAATACATATAACTTAATTCCTGGTTCCATCGGTAAATTTCATAAATTGTGATTATTATTTTCAGCGAAGTGGTCGAATATGATGAGTTCCTGTCTTTATCTTTTGAAGAAGTGATTGGGTTAATCTCCTGTAATGACCTTAATGTTCCATTTGAAGAAAAAGTAAGCAAACTTAAATGTATGATTGTTTTGAACATAAATATATAATCTTATATTATACAATTGCGGTTTGAAGAGAGTATATTAATATTTCAATCGTGAATTTCACTAACAAAATTAATAGATAGGTGGATGTCCTGTGTCATAGATAATTTATTAACCAGAATAATTATTTTAATATCTGTATAATAAAAAAGTCACCTATTGAAATTTGATTTTTGTGGCTTACACTGCTACTGTTGTAAGAGACTGTGATGATTATAATATTAGGAGATCCTAAAGTACCTACGAACTATGCTTTGAATTTCTGTTGGATGCAAGTCAAGGCAAAAAAAAAATGTTGAATACACTGGTATCTTATATAACTACATTTTAATTCAATTCAATTTATTTGTTGTTATAGGTATTTGAATCTGTCATTAAATGGGTACAACATGAATTAGATTTAAGAGCTGATGATAGTTTACCGAATTTAATGTCTTATGTCCGTTTGCCATTAATTGGTATACAGTACATATTAAAAGAAGTAGTTGATCATCCTCTTCTCGAACGCATTCCTAAATGTATATTTGTTTTCTTAAGACATAGTTTTATTATGAAATTATATTTTATACAAGTATTATTAAAATATTTTTAGGTAAAGACTATGTAATTGAAGCGTTACGATTTAATCTACTTAAGACACAACAAATTTTCACCATTCCACAGTCAATTCGGAGTAAACCTAGACAGTCTGAACATAAAGTACCTATGCTTTAGTTTTAAATTATTTACCATTACAATTATTTAATATATTTAATTCCATCAGGTTTTTTTGGTATTAAGTTGGTCTCGAGCAATGAAAATGAGTTATACTAACTGGTATGACCCAGAAGCCAACAGATTTCAGATTGCACCAGGATTGAAAGAACGCCGTAGTAATGCTGATCTAGGCTTGGTGTCAGATCAATTTATATTTGCTGTAGGCGGTGTTTATAACTCAAGTTCTCGGTCTGTTGAATTTGTAGATATATCGACACGATCACTAAGATGGATACCGATGGTTGACATGTTAATTAGTCGGAGAAATTTAGGAGTTGGAATTGCAAACAGTTGTATTTATGCTGTAAGTTGTGCACTTTTACCAATATATTACCTATTTATTTTATATTATATTAAATGCTAGATTGGCGGAGAAGGTGATACTGGCCATTTAAATACTGTAGAGGTTTTTGATGTCAGTATTCAAAAATGGCGAATGGTATCAAGTATGTCTACTAAAAGAAGTCGCTTTGGTGTTGGCATAGTTAATAATCTTATATATGCGGTAAATAAAAATTAAATATTTATTTACAGTATTTACTCAAATTACATTTTGCAGGTAGGAGGTTTTAATGGTTCATCATATTTGAAATCCGTAGAATGTTATAATCCAACTCTTGACACATGGACTCCAGTTGCAGAAATGTCAGAACATCGCATTGGTGTTGGTGTTGGAGTCTTGGGAAATGTTATGTACGCTATTGGTGGGTGTAATAGTTCAGGATTTTTTAAATGTGCCGAGAAGTATAGTCCAAGTACTGGAAATTGGACTCCTATTGCTGACATGCATTTGGGTCGAGCCTCTGCTGGTAACTATTTTATTTTAATTTTCTTTGCATTTTATTGAATTTAATCAAAATGTTTATTATAGCAGTAATCATATTTAATGGCATGGTGTATGTGATGGGTGGATTTAACGGAACGTCTATTTTGTTTTCTGTAGAAATTTACAATCCCAACACCAATACCTGGTCCATAAAAGTATTACCAAGTTGTATTGGTCAAATTTATGATGGAGTAGTTGTTAATAAACCACTGTATAATTAATGCCTACAGTAACTGTTTATTCATAATTCAATATATTTTATATAATATTATTCTTTATTATGATGTATAATTTAACAATTAATATTGTTACACAAGTGATTTTATAATGTGAGACTGAAATGTTTTTATATAACTTTATTTTACTTTTTATACTAATAAACAAACTAAGATTAATTAAATTACCATACCACCTAAATAGTAAATACTATATTTACATTGTTTTTGGTACAATTAACTACTGTAGTTGGTGTTAGCAAAAGAATGTTTTAATTACATCTACATAATATTTTGATTCCTAAATAAACATCTAATTAAATCATCAACATATTTTTAACTAGCATGTTTATACAAAATATTAAGATTATTTATTTAAAGGATAATTTTTATAGCAGGGATGGCAAATCCATGGAACGCAAAAAAATGTTAATATTTATATACATATATATATTGTTTTTATTTTTAATAATAAATAACATCACAATGTATAATTATATTAAAAATGTCGATAAAAAGTCTTATGCATGATAATTTAGATTGAAAATTCAATTCAAGGTTTTTTCATAAGTTCTTACAGAAATCTTAAAAGGTTCTCACTTGAGCACATATTTTTTTAGACATGTCTGCAAGTTGGCTTTTTGATAAAATCAAATATTTAAAATTTTAAATAAAAATGATTCTAGTTATCTAATAGAATTTAAAAACATGGGTCAATGATTTGTCATAAATTTATATTTTTTTGGCTCCTATAAGATTTCTATTAAAAGAATATCTTTTTTCTGATGAAAACTAAAAATTACTATAAGACATATGTACTAAGTATACATGCAATGAGTGACGTCCAAAACCATGATTAAATTCAGCCCGCTACGTCCATACTATGTAGGTATCTTATTTGTATAGCAGCCACAGCGGATCCAAATTCTCGTGAAAGATTGTTTTCATTTGGCAGCTCCCAGTGCATTTATGGAAGTGTCAATGGACGTTAACTATAAAAGGTTGGACCACCCTGCCTTAGAGTATCAGCCTCTAGGTAGTTAATTCTTACCATAGGTAATAAGTATGAGTTCCAGGTTCTTGTACCATAAGATTATAAAAATAATTCAAATACCTAGGGTCTGTAGTTCTGTACTGTCGAAAAGAAATGAAATCAAAAAAAAATATAGGGACAAGAATTCAGTTAGGAAATAAATGAATGCCTCTATGGTCTTGC
Organism: Metopolophium dirhodum; assembly: GCF_019925205.1. Taxonomy (NCBI): domain Eukaryota; kingdom Metazoa; phylum Arthropoda; class Insecta; order Hemiptera; family Aphididae; genus Metopolophium; species Metopolophium dirhodum. Next base: position 32,236,682 of record NC_083562.1, read on the forward strand.
AAAATTGCTGGGATCGCAATCACTTTCAAAGGATTTAAAAATACTATTAATTATCACAATACTATCAATACTATGACTTTTAATTACTTATTATAGAGTTGAGATAGTGAGATATTGCCATTAAGAAAAACTGATGAAAGAAACTCTTAGTTCTAGAGATGAAAATACTGTGAAATACTTTTGACCTGTAAAGGACAATTATTGTCGTGCTAAGTGCTGAGAAGAGAATAAGGAAAAATGATAAATAAGAAACGATCTTTCATAAACCCAGTAGGTATACTGGAAACGGTAAAGAACAAAAGGTAATAATAATAAGTAAACTTTTGTTTGGGTCATTACCTAGTCATTAGATATCAATTTTAGTTACATACATAGGCGCAACTATAGACATTTGAACAAGGGGGTGCTTAGCTCTAGGTATTTTTGTGGCTCAATGAGACCTAACACTATTATTTGCTTATATGTAGACAAGTAAATATAACCACTCAAACAAGACAAAAACCATAATCCCAGGCCCACACAAGACAGTACAAATTATTTTTAAAAACAAAAATCATACTTGGTGTTATATTATAAAGTAATAATAAATAAGGAATAACCGTTAGAGTAGGTAATAGTTATGATTAAATAATTAATACTCTAGTTAACAAAACTTAATTGTAAATTCATTGTTTTGAATTTTCATTACCATAAATTAAAGTTTATATTAGTCACATAAAAAAACCAAATTTATAAATCCGAATAATTTGGCAAATCTGGATTTGAATATAGTAGCCCCCCCCCCCCCCCCAATTACCCTTATGTGTAGCTCAATGCTAGTATTTGGTTAGCTGATCTACTATTTTATACATGGATGAGTAAGTCAGTAAGTAACATTATAATATATTATAATCTAATGGTGAGTCTCTGACAGATGGCAGGAGTCTGTCTCGATGCTTTTATAATTTATAGTACTTTTGGTATAGAATAGATGATTATTATCATTCTTATCAGTTGTAGACGCAGTACAGTCATAGAACAAGTAGTTGCATTTTCATTCTGTGTTTTGATAAATGGTAATATTTAAAATTTTTATTCTCAACAGAATTCAAAATTGTACCTTTCTACATGGCACCATATTAAAATGTGGACAAACAATGTTATTATTGAATTTCTAAATTTGTACGAAAAAGAGAGATGCATCTGGGATCCACGAGACGAAAACCATAAAATCCAAAATGTAGTCACTAATGCTTGGGATAGGATAGCTCTTAGTTTAAGTGTCCCATTTTCAGTAATTGAAATCAAAAAGAAAAAAGATTCTTTAATGGCTACATATAGAAAATTAAACCGGAAAGTAAAAAAAAGCAAGAGGACTTCCAGGACAGAATCAGGATATGAACACGTTTATCAACCAGATTGGTTTGCTTATAGTCAAATGAATAAATTTCTTCATTCAATCTATTTGGTAAAATCAACAACATCACCAGAGGTATGTTATCCATGATTTTATTTTCCTACTACCTTTTTCAAGAAAATAGATTTTATGGAATGATCAATGATTAAATTATAATATCATACACTCATGTTAAATTTTATCATATGTTTGATACCACATACACCACAAAACTCAATCTCTATGGCCAAACATCATTCACTAAGATCTTATACCCTTGACCAGCGCTTCTCTATAGTTTGAACCCCCTATAATGTCACTAAGATTTTTAGCTATCTTTTATTATGATATTATTAAAAAAGTGTACCTATGTATTAGCGACCCAAAAAAATTGTTGTTGACCCACAGTTTGAGAATTGCTGCCCAAGATTCTAAGGGCCGATATTACAATGTTTTACTTAATTTGATTTAACTTATTTTATTTAACAAAACATAACTTAATGTAAGGATATAAACTGTAATGTGGAAGTCAAATTAGTTAAATAATAATTTTTTTTTTAAAAGGTTGACACTCGTAACGTTGCACAATTAGAGGCTAGTACTAGTCAAAATGCTGATACTAATGAAGATTCAAATGAAACACCATTAGAGGCCATTACCAACAGCAAACTACCCAACTTGAAAAATTGGACTTCACCTTCTCTAAATCGGCCTGTTAAACTAGTTACTGGGAAAAGAAAACGTATTCCTGGGAGTATGAATAAAATACAGCGGAGAAACCAGAATCGTGTGTATGAAGAAAAGTTGAATTTAATCCAGATGGAAAAAAAGATGACTATGATGCAATTTGAGTGGGAAAGAGTTGAGCATGAGCTAAGGGTTGAAGCATTGAAGTTAGATGTAGAAATTAAAAAAAAATCACTTGATATTTTAAAATGAATTGGGTTTATATCGTATGACTTAGATTCTGAGTGAGTGATGAATTTATTGATTTATATACGAATAATGTACATATTATAGTATACACGGACCAGTTACTGCCTAAATTGTTCTATTGTAAAACTATAATATATTTTATTTATTTATCTAGTAGGTAATAAAAATTATAATTTTTTTTTAGATTGGCCAATATTTTAAGTATAAATTTTCATTACTTTGATCAAAATCTCAACAGTAAAAAAAAAGTTGCTTTAGTTATTTAGGTTGTTTTGATCAAATATAAAATACAGTTGTAAAATTATATCCAGTGGTCAGGAATAGCGCGCTAATTGTAGAGATTGACGTAGCGTCGCTACATTATGCCTTAGATAGCGAAATACTATAGCGCGCTAAACATTTCCGGTTAGCATAGCAAAAATTATCATTATTTTGCCGTTACCTAGTAGGGGTGTTATTAAGGGAGGAATCATGTGGATAGATCCCCCCAAAACTTTTTTTACTGCTAACATTTTGATCAAAGTATTGGCAATACCATTAATGTTAGCTAAAAACGTATATCCCCCAAACCAAATTCCTAATTGCCCCACTGCTACCTACAATCTAATATTCTAATTGGTGATTATTAAAATATCAATTATGATTATATTTGTTTATTTATATTATGATAATGATGACTATCAATGAATTTTTTGTCCTGGGTCCTGTTCAGTGACCAAATGTCAAATTAGTACAAACTACAAACACTAGTTTTCAATAAGAACATTTTTAAAAAATGTAGCAAAAAGTAGCGCACTACATTTAAAAAAAAGTAGCGATAGCCATAGCGAGCTACTTTTTATGGAGGAGTAGCTGTAGAGTTACTGCGTCACAAAAACTAGTAGCGTCCTGACTACTGATTATATCCAATCATAATAGCTATTTTATTTAACAGGTAATATAAAAACTATGAAAACCCTGTTTTGTTAAGAATACTTTTCAAATCTATTCAGAATACTTGATGTCATTGTATTTGAAATATGTATTCGAATACTGAAAAAAGTACTTTTTTGTAGTATATTTAAATTATTAATAAATTCATTCTTTAATTACTTCAATAATTTCAATAATTTTCAGATGTCACCAGCATCGGTCTAGCCCACCCGGCTACTCGGAAAACTCTGGGGGACTTGGGATATTTTTATATATTGGGGGCCCTAGCCAAATGAGAAAGAAATTGATATAGATTTACTCACAATTCTCAAGAATTTTTAATGTTATATAATATTACAATTTTATATTCATATATTAATAATATTATGACTAATAGCCTCCCTTTTACCATTTAGCCATTTTGTAGAGTTATTAATTCATAATATGAACTATGGAGAAAAAAATAATTTTTAAATACCTTAAATTTTGAATGAATTAATTGCATATTATAATATTGTAAAAATGTTTGGTTCTCACACTTTGATAACTAATGCTAATCCAATGGATAATAAAGAAAAATAGGTACTCGTTGAAATTGTACGTAGGTATTATTATTATTATTTTTTTTTTATAATATTATCCAATATGACAATATATATCCACCATGATCAGTGGCGGCTATACTATAGTACATGTGTTGCTTCAGCAACACATACACAATTTGGTATGTGGGTGGTTGGATGATGGGTGATTATTTATTATACTATGAAAAATTAGTGTAACATAATTAACTACAAGTTTTAAAATCATTTTTAAAAGAAAACGTAGCATTTATTATGTTATTTATGTACTAATTATCCTACTAGTAAATTATATTAAAAATAATAATAGATTCCTACGGTATGTATGGACGAAGGAATACCAATTTTTGACAAATTCGATTTTTTTTTGGTGTAACTCAAAAACGATTGACCGTTGATCCTATAAATTTCAACTAGATGGTTAAAATTCGTATTTTCTATACTTGATAGCACTTTGAAAACATTTTGACACTTTTAAAGCTTTATAGCCAGGAAACAAGTTTTTTTTCAGTAATTGACTTGAAATTGTGATGACAGATCCTTGTAAGTTGTTTAAAGTGTAATTAAAAAAAATTTGAGCATTAATCCACACTAAATTTCTATGATTAGCGGAAATTAGAATTTTTACGGAATTCGCCAAAATCACGTAAATGTGCAAATTATTTATCAGTTAAGAAACATATATGGACGTCACATAAACGCTGTTTTAAAAACTGTCGCCATCAACAAGTTTCAAAAAACTAGTATTTTCCAAATATTTATCTGTCAACTTATAGATCGCCATTTAAATAAATAGTATATCGCAGTTTGAGACTTCAAATAAGCTCCTTTCTTTTAAAAATCTAAGTAGGTAACATAAACGTCGCTCTAGAAGTCGCTCTCGTAGTAAGTGCAACTCAGGCACCCTGGTAGGCAATCCACCTACGTCGGATCTTGGACATAGTGCGACAGCATATCAAGTAGATATTATGTATATCTAATAAATAAAAATGTCGTGCCGCAGTGTTTGTTATTGAACTAATCCGAAACGGCTTGACCGAAACTGAATAATGTTCTAATTATTAATATAGGTGTAATGAAATGGATCAAGTATGATAGATAAAGTCGGAATAAACATTTACCAGACATGGAATACTTTCGGTTACCAATTGTTTCCCATGAATTTTTTTAGTGTACTGTTGATAAAGAACCACTTTTGAAGTTAAATAACAATTGTAACTATAGAACATTTGTCATTTTCATATTTGATTTTCTTATTTTTTCAAAATATATTTATGTTGGTAGGTAGAAAATATTTAGATGAAGCTTATGCTGTTCATACAGTTCTTGGAACTGAGTTAGAAGCACCAAATTTTACTTGTTGCAAAATGTTTTAATTATGAGCAAAAGAGCCAAACACCATCTTCCTCTTTTGTTTAACATAATCACAAATCAGTGGAAAACTATACCAATAATTATACCATTAAATAGTTATGGTGAAACTTATTAACTCTATGATGGTTTTATGACCGGATTTAAGAAAATATTGAGAATTACTCTTAATACCACTAAGATCAAATATGCGACCATCATCGAGTAAATAAGTTTCACTATAACTATTTAGTGGTATAATTATTGGTATAGTTTTCCACTGATTTTTGATTATGTATAATGTTATATAATACCATATTTTTGAAATTGTATGTAAATTTGTTAATAGGTTTTAATATGTATAATATCGATCGACCATTGTTTGTTTAAATTAACAAGCTGTAAAATGTATTAAATTATATCATACTACTATATCAGCAATAGCTATACCCGCCTACCCAAATATTATGTACGTATTTAAAATTATATCTCTTGCAACTTGCAAGTAATAAATTGTGAAGGATTGTTCAAACTCGGTAATTTTATTTACTTATTTATCATCCATATTTTATTTGTATTTATTATGTATTCGTCATAAATACTTTTTTTATTGTATGGCATACCTACTTAATCTGTGTAATACATAATCAAAATCTTTTTTTGACTGGTTGTATGGAATACAATATGTAAATGGTAAATAAAAAAAGCCACCGCAGGCGGTGACACTTTTTGTTATGTTTGGATACGTAATTTAAACATTTTAACAGAAGCAACAAAAACAGTAAGAAGATATTTATTTTAATTTGGAAATTATTACCTTTATTAACTCAACCAATTATGGTATGTATACTATATTATTATATATTATATACCTACTATAAGTCGTAATACATACATGATATTGTAATACATGTAATAATATCTGTAAACCTACATTTTTCTTAACTTTTTTTTTAAATTAGAAATGTAATTAATTATATTTAATAATAGTTACATTATAATAGATATAAAAATGGATATTGCGTGTATAATTATTATTATTCTTTATAATGAGTTTATGTAACTCGATCCATTTCTTATAGTTATAATTTATCTAGGTGAACAATCTAATAAGTAGGGACTTCTACAGTTCTACAGTATAAATACCGAAAACGAAGTTCCAATAATCATCAGTGTGGTCATTTTTTTTGTGAAAACAAATTTATTTTCGACCATTACGTTTTTTAATAGTGTATAATCTACCTATACGTACCTAAAACACATCCAAAATGGCTACAAAGGTAAGGTTATATTATTATTTAATAATTTTCTACAAATACAATAAGCATTTTTATTTTTACAATATTTTACAATACATTATAAGTAAAACATTTTATTTATTATTCATATATTTTGATATTCATGCAATAATATTTAATAAATACTAAAATAATGCAGTACGCACGTAACGGCGTCCTAACTTAACAATGTATTACAAACAGTAATAATTCTCATTAGGTAGGTAAATAATATTTTACAATTTAAATAAATATATTTTGTACATGGCTCGGGAAATATATTATCAAGCCCAGATTTAGCCACGCGCGGGACACCATACACTTAGTGGCCCCCTTTTCTACTTTAACTTCAAAAAAATTGTATCACCACATTTTTACGACTGTATAATATAATTGTATAAATCTTTACTATATTACCTCGTACAACCATAAAATACGTATACGGTATACGCACCAGCTCATGCAACACCGCGACTACTGTTAAACACCTATTAACTGAATGCCTCCTCACAAAATCCGCCAGAGACAAACTGATGTTCCCCTACAATCTTTGTGAAATACTAACGCCAAACACAGAGAGAACATCGTCACTTCTAGAACTTTTCAAAGAGACGAACCTTCTTCAAAAAATATAACATGAACACTACACTATATCATACAACTTATTGTATCATATTAATTATCTTATATACACCTTATGCTTTTGTAAAATTTAAATAAATTGTAATATGTATTTCTGAAACGCCAATAACCCCAGTAGTTGAGGCGTATTTTTTTAAATAATAAAAAAAAAATCATAAAATAATAAAGACTATCATCTATGCGTACAATGTAGTTCACGACTCCCATTTTATAAACTTCATCATATAGGTATTGTTATCAATTATTAAAATATCATTATTTTTATTAATACATTTATTTCTATACTTATTGTTTTCATCACATTGTCAAAATAAGGTAGGTACTGGTTTGGTACCTCTTACCTATAGCCCCGCCGAATGAGTGAAAACTTTATAGTTTATATATAATACCCACCGCTCAGGTTTTTAAGCTCACCACCATCCATACTAAAAAATTAATAAATATATCGGAAAAAATGTCCAAACTAATAATAACAATAACAGCAAATGCCAAATAGTAAATAAGTAATAATTATTCATTTTTTAAATAGTAAAAGTATATACCTAAGTTATAATATTAATTATTATTAAGAGGCCGCCACACCGTGTTGTCTCCTTCTTACAAACATGCAACATGGAAAACTGTACGTTCACAATTATACATTTTATTCTGTAATTTCTAAAACTAAAAGGTAAGATTATTATCTACTATGATACTTTATAGTGCATCTTGGAACATTTTATTGATATTGTTATTTTTAAGTAAGTTATGACCATTTTTAAACTGTATATTTTCTCTTAACGTTTTATTCTCACCTGCAAGAGTATTTTTATTATAATATTATATTGCAGTCCATTTGATAAAAACTTATCGTTGAACATTCCAGTTGATAATGTTTGCCGCTTTGTTCGGGCACTTGGCCTCTGCTTATCCACCCACCGAGTACAAAAGTTACGACGTCAGCCACTACGACGATCACGCACCTAAGCCATATCATTTCGAGTACGGAGTGAAAGATCTTCACACGCACGACATCAAGAGCCAACACGAGGTGAGCGACGGTCACGGTAACGTGAAAGGATCGTACCGTCTCGTGGAACCCGACGGTTCCACCCGCGTGGTCGAATACACCGCTGACCACGAACACGGTTTCAACGCTGTCGTCAAGAAGATCGACGCACCCCATCACCACGGCGAGTACTCCGACACCGCGAACCGCCATCATTACGAGTCACTTCATCCATACGAACATTTGTCGTACGACAAGTTTTAATGAAATTTAAACAAAAACGTCAATTATAGGTACTGTCAGTGCTTGAATTGTAAAAAAAAAAAGAAGGCGGGGATGGAAAAGTGTAAAAAAAATGTGCATACCCGAATGTTTAAGTGTCTTATTGATTAGGATATATTTGGAAGGAGTAGTTACCATAGACCTATAAACTAATGGACAGCGCTTAAAAAGAGAGGCCAGGGGTACGAAATAGAGTAAAAGAGAAAAGAGAACGTGGGGGAAATATACTATTAAGTTTCATACGTCAATGATTACCCCCTTTGTGTTCTTTCTCTCTTTTTTCTCTTCGTTCTTTCTTCTTTCTTTCTTTTATATGATCCCGCGCATTCATGGCAGGACAGAGTGGAATGCGCTGTTCATTAGTTAATAGGTCTATGGTAGTTACGCACTAAGCATACATTTTTTTTTTAAATAATAGGGACTTCGTCCCTCTCCTCAATTCAAGCACTGATTTTACTGGAAAATGTGTTACCAAACAGTCACGCCTTTGATGCTACGTATTATTTGGTATGCACGTCATTATTCATTATATACTTTTTTATTGAATAAAACATTCGCCATTATTAGCATAAACATGATGTTATATTTTATTCTCTATATTACATGCTAAGCCTAACCTACAAGTTACAACACATTATGCAAGCCGCATGGGATTGCTTCCCATTTTGGATATCGAGTTATGCGGTAAATGGACATCCCCCCCCCAAATATATTTTTGATGCGGACATTTTCCCCCAATTTTTTTAAGTTAATAATATTGAATTAGAACTTATTTTAAATTTATACTCTTTAAGTGCTGTGATTATTTTTTATTTAATTTTCGGTTTGATATTATTTTTTAAGAAACGTTTAGTAGGGATATTCCTCTGTAATTCTAGTACACCATAGTATCTCATTTTTTTGTGAATTAGGCATAACACAGACACGTGCCATCCTGTTGGTATTTTTTTTTGTTTCCATATAATATCTACTAGTCGTTTTATCTGTTCTATTAGATCTTTTCCTCCTTTTTTCAAGAGTTCTGCAACAATTGTATCTTCCCATGGTGCCTTCCCATTTTCCAACATATCTACTACCCGTTCCACTTATCTATCGTGGGTTCGTCTTATCTTTGTTCAATAGAGCTAAGATTTTCTTCCACGTCCACCAGAAATGGTTGGTTTTTTTAAACATCCTTGAACTCTTTTGCGGCTTTTTTCTTACCCGTTATTATTCCTTTGTTATTCCGTTATATAGTAATCTCTTCTGACCTTCTGTCGTAAATCTTTTGATAGAGACGGCCTTTTTCCACAATTCCACTGACAAGCGTAGTTTGATTTTTGCTCTTACAATAAAGCATACAATAAAGTGACATATAGTCCAGACCTTCGCGCATTCCAAGTTTCAGTCATCAAATCCTTAAGCTCTACATTTTTCATCCTAGGCATATTATTTGGTTGCTTCGTAACAGGGTTTTTTTTAACACATATATGCCTATAGGCCTAATAGAGTGGTTAGCCCTACGAGAAACCCCATTAATGGAGGGCCCAATAGTAACTGGGGAAGCCACGGGCTTGTTGAGCCCGTTACTCTATTCAAACACAAGAGTACCTCCTAAAAAGTTATAACAATTTTAATAAAAAATCAGCTAAGAATCTGAGATCACGTGTTAATCGAATGAAATAAATATTTAGTTTTATCAAGAAGAACAATTACAGTGAGTGGCATGTGTATAATATCATTAATAATATCTATGTATAATCAAAAAATTTATATATTATATGGATTACATTGTACAATTCAATTTCTAGGTATACGGCGTATACCTATATGTTTTCCTAAATTAAACACAGCCAACGGAGGTATCGTTCGTTATAATCTAGGTAATATTATAGTTGGAGTCAAGGTGGATTGATATTGGCCTTGGTTATAGTGATATTATATCAAGTGCAACATCTTTTAATGATACGATGGCTTTGCTTTGGCCACGAGGGGTGAAGTACGAAAACGTTCTTTTGTTTCTAACGGATCACGGATGCTGCTCCGTATACAATTTATCCAACAACATTTTATTCAAAAATGTTACATTTAAAATGTGTAGGTGACACAGTTAGATTACAGTTTCCCTAAGTTGATTCATTAAAGGCTCGGTCAAACAGAAAGCGACCTGCCATTGTGTACGGATACACTGTCCACGGCGGACAGACCGCTTTGTGTTTGACTGAGCCTTGCAAACAAAAAAAAAAACAAAAATTCAGCAAACAAAATTAAATGAAGTTCAAGGAGAATCCAGAGTAATATTATAAAAAATAAATTAAACTAAATACACGCTAAGAATGTTGTTGTACAGACAATTTAAACTATTAGAAATATTCTTTCTGAATAAAAATGAAAATACATCAATAGATATATTGAATTAACTTCATCTGATATAATAATAGTAGGTACCTATGAAATATGTCTCATTATCCTCGGTCGACTTCAGCCGCTACAAGACAATTTTAAGAGCTAACCGTCGAGCATTTATACTAGAAAATCTCCATAATATGTACGCTGTATCCAATTGTTTCCAAGAAGACAATAATGAAAACTGCAACAATGAAGATGATTAAATGAATAATTATTAATTAATAATTATAATATTAAAAAAAAAAAATATATTATAAACCTATAATATGGCTATATCTACAATAGGTAATTTTTGATTTTTGTACATGATCGTTGATGAATAGTTTAAATTAAATTAAATTAAATTAACTATCGATATTTTTGTAAAATATATCATGTTTTTTAATGGGTATATATTATGGCAAAAATATAAGAACATAAATATTTACATATTTTGACTTTTTTATTGCATAAAAATCCACGCCCTATATGATAAACAAGTATATAGGTACAGTTAAGAATTCCCAGCCACCCCCCCCCCCCCCCCACCGTTATGTACGATGTCCTATACTGCCCTAGTTTATTTTAAACATTTCGGCACCACTGGGGTCTGGGAATGAATATAGTTCGAAACATAGGCATGTAAATAAATTTATTTATGGTTATTTATTTATTAATTAATTTTTTTTTATTAATTTTTTTATGGTTTGGAACAATAAACCTTATAGAACAAAAATATATTGGAAGTATTGGTTAGTGGCATAAATAGGTCGTGGAACAAACTTACTTTGGAATAACTATTTTGTGGTACAAAAGATAGTGATCCCTAACCACCGTCCACCATCACTAATCAGACATTACTCAATCATGTTCTTTAGATCAAAGTGGACTGATGATTTTGATAACGCGTTTTTAATGTTTCTATTTTCTCATTGGCATTAATTTTGTTAAACTCTAAAAAGCATTGTTAATTTTTAATAAAGAAATCGTTTATAATCAACCCATTCGTAGAACTAGCAAGTTTATAACCTCAAGTCACGTCAGTCGTTAATACATAATGCCTAAAAATAAAGGTAAGTAAAACGTTCCGTTATTCAATCCAATGTTTTTGGCATGTATAATTTACATGTTTTCCCGTACGTACTAATATTGTTTTTTGCGCCCCTAGGAAAGGGAGGTAAAAATCGTAGACGTGGTAAAAATGAGAATGAAACCGAGAAGCGTGAATTGGTATTCAAAGAAGATGGCCAAGGTAATAATATTTATCAAGTATTCAGTACATGCTATATGTTTGGCTTTTAAAATGATTTATCGTTACCTATAAGTAATCTAGGATAAAATACTGTGTGTAATAAAAGTTTTGGATATATTACAGACTACAGTATTAAGAATGAAAATATACACTATTGGATGTTTTATTTTATTGTTTCTATGTGAATGCATAGAGAATATCAAATATAAAAACAAATTAATAAATATTGAAATATTGTAACCTTGGAATTTTGGTGTCACAATATAAGATAATTAACTCAACTAGATAATGTATTAAATATTAATTAGAAATAAAATATAGTTTTACTGTATTAATGAAATATTAAAAACGTTTTAATATATATATCAATCCAGGTTTAAATAGTATTTTTCCATTTGACACTTATAAGTTATAACTTTATAGCAAAATGTTCCCAATTCCAACTTTCACTTATTTTCAGAATAAAGTAATCTAAATGCATTATTTAGGTATATGTAAAAAGGTATAATTGGGGTGTGGTTGTTGGCCACAGTCCCTACTTACTGTTGCTAGCTCTCGGATGGGTAACCAATCGGGTCCTTGGCGACGAATACTTGCCCCACATAAAACATTTGTTCCTCAAACAACTGTAACCCCCCACTCAATGCTAATAACCATAATTGCCAAAGCTCAAAGACCAATTAAAAAACAAAACAAAAAAGTAGGTATTCTAAGATCTTTATAATCGGATTGCTTTTTTTAAAATAATTATTCAATGTTTTTACTAACCTAATATACGAACAAAAATATGTATGTGAACCTCGTATATAATATGTAGACCTCATAAGAGTACTAAGTAGCACCATATAACTTTGTAAAACCGATAAATTCATTGGTACTCTGTGAATTTAAAATAGTGTATTACTGTTGAACGTCATGACAATAACGAGTCAAATTGTATTTTTCTGGACTTTAAAAATATTAAGTTGAATTGAATTTCTTAGGATATAGAATAATTTTAAATAGTTTGAATAGCACTCAGAATATTTTGATAATATATCAATAATTATCTTTAATTAGTATTGCCTATTGGACTTAAACATTTTTAAAACTACAAGCCACTTCCTTTTCTTTCTACGCTTGTTAGTATGTGTGGCCGCTACACATTCATTCTATAATTTTCAATTTATTTATTTATTTTTATATATTTTATTATTCAAGATGTGTATAATAGCTTTAATTTTTTTTTTTACAGAATATGCTCAAGTTACCAAAATGTTGGGAAATGGACGTCTAGAAGCTATGTGCTTTGATGGTGTTAAACGACTTTGCCACATACGAGGAAAACTTAGGAAAAAAGTACTTAATTTTAATTAATATTGTATATGTGTTTATTATTTATATCTAAGTGACTAACATTTTCTCTCACATTTTATTCAAAGTATCATGGGCTATTCTAATATAATATTTAAACACTATTCCCACCCTTATTTAATTTTGAGTATGATGTTTAAATTTAAATTAAAGAAAAAGTCAACATACAAACACAAATAATGTTCTTACCTTTAAGATAACTTAAAAATTCGCTCTAATTTTAAAACAATATAAGATTTTATTCAATGTAAAATGTACTATTCGTTGTAAGAAGGAGACTAGACAATAAAAATAAACATATATTTATTTTGAAATAAAGCATTTCACTAATATCATAAGGTACCATGTAGACGGGTAACTGGGTTTTTGAGCACTCCATAAAAATTGGGATTACATTTTGTTAATAACTAATACATTTCTTAATTTTTAAAATGTAATTGTCGAGATATAATAATTATTCATTAAAATCTCATTAATAAAAAAAAAAAAAATACATTCTTAAAAAAAAAAAATGATTTTGAATAAGTTTTTATTTAACAAAGAAATTTAATAAGTTGATGGATAATAATATATAGAATGAAATAACAGACAATCAGTATGTTTTCGTAAAGTCGATGATAATTTAGATGTATCTGAACTGTTTTTAGGGTTTTTTGATTCAACAGATTAACTAATTCTCAGACAGTTTACCTTGAATTCTGATATTCTAACTCAATTTAAACTATCAATAACAAACTGCCGTGGTCAGCGTTATGACGGTAATGCAAATATAAGTGGTCATATCACATATTAAGAATGGATGGTTAAAGCCTTTACACAGTATTTTTTTAATGGGAGAGGAGGGGGTTTCACTTAGAGTACCCAATGATTTTTTGAAATATTGACGCCAATGACTAATATTTTTTTTATTTTATTCAATTAATGTTAATTTATTTGAATATGATTATTTTATATAATAGATTTTTGATTTTAGGTGTGGATTAATCAAGCTGACATAGTATTAATAGGTTTACGTGAATATCAAGACACAAAAGCCGATGTAATTTTGAAGTATACGCCAGATGAAGCTCGTAACTTAAAAACATATGGCGAATTTCCAGAAACTGGTAAAATTAGTTTCATTAATTTATTTTTAAAGATATTTAAAAGGTAATTGACATAAAAATATATTATCTTTAGTTCGTATCAACGACACAGTCACATTTGTTGATGATGGATTGGATGAAGATATTGAATTCGGAGATGATATTAGCGATGACGAAGAAGCAGACAATGCTGTTGATAATGTAAGATCATTTTCACATGAATAATTCTTTTAAAAATAATAACAATTAATATTTTTAATTTTCAGATTTAAATTTATTTCAAATAGCATGTAAGCTGTATGGTGATATCATTTGCCTATGAATCAGATTATAATCAACAATAAATTTAAACAAATATATACTTAACATAATGCTTAATTTATGTACGTCTGTATGTATTTTGTTCTTCTGATATTGTTTCTCCACTATTTGGTATAAATTGAATTAATTTAATTGTAATAATTCTTTAGAAAAAAATATATAATTTATCAGATACAGGTTCCTTTTTATTATAATTATTGATTAGGTACTGTTTTTTTTATTTATATATTATAATGGTTTAATAAAAAAAGATACCACATTGATATTTTATTTTATTCAGATATAAATTCAATAATTTGCTTCTATAAATTATTGAGGGATGAACAACTATTAGCTGGAATCAGGGGCGGACTGGCCAGGTGTGCTAGTGTGCTACAGCACATCGGGCAGACTTACATGTGTGGGTCGGGTCGCCGGGGCATTTTAACATTTGACAATATTACCAATAAATGTACAGGAAAACCTGATAAAAAAAATAAAATATGATGCTAACGTATGACAAAAATTGTGAGTCTATTGCTGATAAAAAATTTAAGAAATATACTCATGTCCAGAAATTCCCAAAACAAATATTTTGAAAAAGTGATTACATTCTAAATTAATTTACTCAAAAATGTATTTATACCATTAAAAATTCTAAAAAATAAATTCCTTAACTGAGATAAATGTTTTTACCTACAAAGTTGTTCTTATAATTAGATTTACAAATTGCCTATTTTAAATTTTTCCAATTTTCATTAGAAAATATATTTTTTTTATATTATATATGTATTTCTAGACTAAAATTTGTATATATTGATTAGAACAAGTTCTTTCATATATCAGGTCTTCCTGTTTTTTAAAACATTTAATGCATTCTGAAATAAATCATATTTATTTTAGGATGTATTATGTTCTAAAATTGAAAAATACAATGGCCATCACAATTAAGATAATTGTTCAATATATTATGCCAACAAATTGCTTATTTCTTTGAAATATTAAAATATTAATATTTTTTTTCTTTTAATATGCATTCTGTGTATGAATACATTTACTCTGTCGTGCATTCAAATAAAATATGAGAAGTTATTAGTGAACTAATAATAATTAAATGAGTGAGGTCATCTTTACAGCCGAGTCATTTGAAAATGTAGATTTTTCAAATGTACTTAAAATGTGAAAAATACTTCAGATTCAATGGAAAAAACACTTACTTGAATTATGCTTGAAAAATTGTTTAGTATAAATTTGATTTCTAAAAACTATTTTTTTTTCTTTATATTACACTGAAAAATTGCTTCGAATCGTTTCGTTGAACATATGATTTATTGTTTCGTTTCTTTAAAATTTAATACACCAACAACACTTTACACTACAAAGACGAGGTATTCTCGTCTTCTACCTCGTAGCAGAAGCGACGTAACAGCATTTTTATTTTGCTCTAATTGAAATCAATACAACTATTATTTTGGCTATGTGGTGTAATCACTGTTATAAATTATAATCTGAAATATTCGCAATAAGGTATTTAGTAGGTATTTAGTAGGCAGAAATCAAGGAAATGTTAATTAAGTCTGGTTATTATGTCCTATCAGATGTAAAAGGTAGAAGCCCTGTACATTATAGACATGGTATTTAATTTTGACGTACGGTACTAGGTACTGCATTATCATAATAATTTCGATTTATTGTTTAAAATTTTAAATCATAAACTTAAAAATTATATACTACGATAATATTTTATTCAAAAAATATATTTTTGAAATATACAATCATAATTTATTGTGACAAAAATAAATATCAATGATAAAAAAAAATTACATTTCAAATATTTTAAACGAAAATTCAAATTTTGGTGGGATTTCGTTATGCTTTTGACCTACTCAAAATGGCGGATAACCAAGCATCATATCACTAGTTAGCAATCATCATTTATCAGCGGCTGTGCGTACAATAAACTTCAGATTCAACAACGTTTTAAACATTTTAAGTTTGTGGTCACTACTGAATATTTTTTTCCTCCATGACATCCAGAAGTATTAACCTTAAAAAATGTCGGGTGTTGAATACATTTCCCAGTTATTAAATACAATATTGTTTGAAAACCGCAACCGAACATGTGCGTGTATCATGTCTGTCTGTCATGCGGACGAGTGTAGTGCTTTTTTATTTTAACTAAAACAATTATTTTGTATTTTTATATAGTTGATGGTCCAAGACAACATCAAATATGTTGGTTCTATTCGAAACCTCTGCCGGTTACGCAATATTTAAGGTATCTTGGCGTTTTTATAAGCAATATATATCGTCACCACGTTTATGTCCATCCACAAATGTCAATAATAATACGTGTTACTTTTCGATTTTTCGTGTTTCAGTTACTGGATGAAAACAAACTGAAAAATGTCAGCGATCTGTACAGCCACTTCGAGTCGCCAGAAGCAACGAGTAAAATGTAACTATTCATTCCTACTTATTTGTTGTTTTCATATAAATGTCACAAGGATAATAAATAGTTCAGTATTTATATCGATCAAGAATAAATACAGTTAATCAATCTAATTTTTAAACAGAATTTAAAATCAATAGTAGTAATTGTCGTTATGAATTAGTTAAGTAGGTAGTTAAAGCTGTATGGTGATTGATTTATCAGTTTTCTAATTAATCTATGGATCTACCTGTAAATTGTGGTTATTGTTTAACTATTCACTGAATTTACTAATTGACATTCCCAATCTGACCTGTCGTTGAGTTTGATGATGTGTTAGAACTTTGAAGTATGGTCGTGTTCTAGTTCCCTAAAAATTAAACAATCTACAGAATTCTGTTTTGTACTTTCCTGTTGTAATGACATCAAATATTGAATCACTATTTAAAAACCCTGAAAAATATTGTTTCTGAAAGAGTGTAATATAATAGTAATTCCGTTAGTCGTTACACAACATATCCTTGGACATTAAATTAATAAATAAATATAATAAAGATATTTGTATAACTTAACTTTTATATTGAATTTTTTATCAAAAAAATGTATACAAATATTAAGTTTTATTTTAACTAACACTATTTGCCTAATTATACTATTATTGTAGGTACCTACATATAAATACTTGAATTATTTATTGAATTAAGTCTTTAAAAATATTTATTTACAGTATAAAGTTAAAACATTTTCAAAAATTTGACGACACCACAGAAGCATTAGCATCGGCTGCTTCCTTAATTGAAGGAAAGTTATGCAAATCTTTAAAAAAGGTATGTTATTTTTAGAATAAATGATTAATAATTAGTATAGCTTCGATTCTATTTATTATTGGTTTTTTAATTGTTGTTTCAATTGTCAGGTTATTAAATCACATGTCAATAGTAGTGATTCGTTAATGGTTGCTGACCCAAAATTGGGAGCAGCTATTAAAGAAAAATTTAATATCAGCTGCGTTTCAAGTTCTTCTGCAGCAGATTTGTTACGATGCATTCGGTCTCAATTTGAAAACTTATTGGTTGGCCTTCCTAAGAAAGACTTGACTGCTATGTCATTAGGTCTTGCCCATAGGTAATATATAATTATATTGCTTTAATAATTTTATTTGCATTTCAGTTTTAGAATGAATTTCATTTTTATAGTTTGTCACGATATAAGCTAAAATTTAGCCCAGACAAAATTGATACAATGATAGTTCAGGCAATTGGACTTTTAGATGAACTTGATAAAGAAGTAAATAATTACATAATGCGATGTAGAGAATGGTACGGTTGGCATTTCCCAGAACTTGGAAAGATTCTTACTGACAATTTAGAATATGTTAAAACAATCAAAACACTCGGTAAGCATAAATCAGATAAAATGTGCTATATCTTTCATTCAATATATTTTGTTAAGCTAGTTTTACATATTATGTTCTTTTAATATATTTTAAAATTGCTTAACATTATTAGAAAAAAAAATATTCACCGCCCTCTAGGAAATTACTATCCAATTTAATAAAAAAAAGTCTTGTCAACCTTTTCTTAACTATTGACAAATTATAATCTCAATGTTTCCTGGGCTTAACAAATACTCTATAAATGAACATTCACAGCTACATTGTGTGTCGATCAAATCACATATTGATAGGACAGTAATTTTTTTGGTATCATGTAATACTACCCGAGTATACCATAAATAGACTACAGCTCAAATTTTAAACCAATATGGTTACCAATTGTAAACCTAGTTACCATTCCCTTGCATGACTCAACATAATCTTGCTGTGAATCATGCTTTACTCAATATTTATTATTAATTAATCATCATGTCTTCCTCATCTAGTCATCTAGTACACAAATAAAGAAAATTAAAAAAAAAATAGATTTAATTGATAAACATTTTATATTTTACGGGTATCTAAATTGGGAAACGTTGAATTAAAATTACAAAAAAATAAGTTACTAGCTTTTGTAAAAAGTCACTATTCTAACAACATTAGAAAATCTCGCATATTTTAAACAACAAACAAATAAAATTAGCTTAACTGAAGGTTTAGTATAAGTTAAATGTTAATTTTTTTCTTTTACTTATGTTAAAATTATAAGTGCATGAAATATTATTAATACTTTTTACTTTTATTAGGTATGAGAGAAAATGCCAAATCAATAGATTTATCTTCTATTCTAAATCCTGCTTTAGAGGATCAAGTTAAGACTGCGGCAGAAATTTCTATGGGAACTGAGATTGCTGAAGATGATATACAACATATAGTACAAATGTGTGACGAGGTAATTTTTGATGTTACATTGTAATAAATTTATTTATTTTTTAAGTTAATTACTAAAAATATATGTATTTTTATTTTAAATTTTCATATTTTATTTGTGCATTTTCTGAGTAATGTAATATTAATTGTTCATTCATCTTTATAGATATTAGATATATCCACTTACCGAACATCGCTATCTGACTATTTAAAGTCTCGAATGATGGCTGTTGCACCCAATGTAACTGTACTTCTTGGCGATTTGGTTGGAGCTAGAATGTTGGCACAAGGAGGTAATTTTTTTTTCTAGCATATGTAATAACTATATTTGGGTAATTTGTTATTTTATGATTTATAGGATCTTTGGTAAATGTTGCTAAAATGCCTGCATCTACAATTCAACTTTGTGGAGCTGAAAAAGCATTATTTAGAGCTTTGAAAAAAAAACATGATACACCTAAATATGGTCTTATTTATCATTCCAGTTTGGTCGGACGAGCCACTGCTAAAGTTAAAGGAAGAGTAAGTACAATTACTTAAAAATGTAAACCAAATTATAAGATATTGATCAAATATTACCTTAAAGTATCTAGTGTTATTTATTAACTTTAATCTCTAATTATTATTTTTAGATGTCTCGTATGTTGGCAGCAAAAGTTGCTCTTGCTGCACGTTTTGATGCATTTGGTGAATCTGAAACAATTAATTTAGATTTAGGTACTAACCATTTGGCCAATTTAGAATATAAACTTCGTCTTATGGAAGAAGGTTCTATGACTAGAATAAGCGGAACTGCTAAAGCTAAAGCTAAATTTGAAAAGTATCAAGTTAAAAGGTAAATATTTTGATTTGATTTTTTAATAACTCATTATATATTATATATTATATATTATATATTATATATTTAGAGAAATAGTACAGTATTCAGCTGCGGCCGATTCTACTATTCCCAGCAATAAACGCAAAATAGAAGATGCTGACATAAAAGAAGAATATTCAGAAAAAGCAACTTTAAAAGATATCAAACAAGAACCGGAAGGTAAGTTTTTATTTATGGTTCCTTTTTTTTTTTTTCTAACAATTTGTATTTTAACAATAGGCCAACAACCTCCAAAGAAGAAAAAGAAAAAAAACAAGGAACAATCAAATGGTGCCGATAAATCTATTAACAATGGTGCAGATATTTCAGTAAAAAGTGAACAAGAATCGATATTGACTGAGGGTAAATAAAACAGCAGTAAAATACTGTACCAAATACTATTGAAATTGTTAAAGATATTATGGTACATTTTAATTTTAAATATTTTTAAAGAACAAACACCAAAATCTAAAAAGAAGAAGAAGAGAGAACTTCAAGAAGAGCCAGTAGAAGATGAGCCTATAGTTGGTATGTACAATATATTTTTATATAAGAATATTACCATTTCTTTAGAGAATAAAATTCTACCTATTAATAATTATTTTACACAATCACCAGTGTCAAATTAATCATTAAAATAATTACCTATAATCTAATATGTACGATATAGTAGTTCACTACATAATAATAATATTATCATGTCAAACAATAAATTACGACCAATAGTATTATATATTTTTTTACAATTATTAAAAAAAAATAAAAAATAACAGTGATTGGTAGCTTTCTCTATTATCAGCGACAAACTAATATTTGGCGTAGCATGAAATATCAAACATTTTTTCTCTTTACAATATATAAATAAAATTATACTCAATGCCAAGGCTAGGTAAGAGGTATTTCCTAGAAGTGACATGCAAAAAAAATGTTAGTATAATTTAATATTTTGCATAGTTTATCTTGCGTTGCTTGCTTCAATATTATAGTAAATTTGTCCTATTATCAAAATTTACTTCATTAAGAACATTATCTGTATTTGTATGTTGGCTTTTTATATTATTCTGCAATTTATAAGCATTTAATATTTTACATAATTATTATTCATAACTTGCTTAGCAATTAATTGAAGTATTGTAAAAATTCAATGTACAATATCAATTAATGTTTGTAACATAAAGTTTAATTGTTGATCAATTTATAACAATATTGAAGCTGTGATGTTTTGCTGAACCCAAATTTGATATTTTGTGGGTAATAAGTTTGTATGTTAAAGAAAATAAATAGGGTACATCCTCCTAATATTGGATATTAATTATATCTTTTCTGCAGAAAATGTTACTAAAAAGAAGAAGAAGTCAGTTGTTGCTGATACTTCAATTACTGAAGTAGTTAGTAAGTAGACATTGTACACTTAATTATTAATATTCTTATACATAATGAATTATCATTGCATTTTTAGCGGAATCTGGGAAAAAGAAAAAGAAAAATAAGAGTCAAGTAGAAGAAGAAACTGAGACAATTGGTATGATTAATTAATTTTTTATTTATATAATTATTTTAAAATCTAATAACTTTTTATTCATTGTATGTGCACTTACTATTTCAAATATTTTTTTGGGAAGTTTATTATTTTAGTTTTAATTTAAATTTTTTATTATTCTAGAACATTCTCCCAAAAAGAAGAAGAAATCCATTGTTGCTGATACTTCAGTAGGCGAAGCAGTTAGTAAGTAGACACACCATGAGAATTTTTCTAAAATTACTTAACCTTTTTATTAATATTTAAAACAAATTTACAGGTGAATCAGGAAAAAAGAAAAAGAAAAAGAAAGGTCAATAATCTATTTAATTTTTTTTTGTTAAATACTATTTTATTGCCTGCAAGGATTCATGATGTACAATTTTTAAAATATTATATTGTGACAAATATATTAATAACAAAATTGATACACAATTTATAAATGTGGGTTGTTTTTTTTATTGGAAACTAATGTATTTTTACACCAGTCTCATACTTTCTGAGGTGTCATTTTAAAATAATAATAATTTATTATGTGCCCAAAGGCAAAAAGTGCATACAGTGAATAGTGAATACAGTCAACACAAATAATTAAAATAGGTTAAATACCTATACAAATAACAGCAGTAAAAACAATAAATCTACTTAAACAAGAATTGGTTTCAGATGATTTATATCATGGTAAAAAAAAAATCGAACACAATTACAATTCATAATCATTCTGTTCAGACCAAAATGACTAATTTAGATGGTGGGGAGTAATAATGTTACTGCTATTTACTAATGAAAATTATTTTATCATTACTACTACAATATCTCTTAATTTTGCTAGTTTACTGTATAGGTATTAATTACACAATACAAGGTGATCTCTTTGAGTCTGATTCCACATTATTTCAAGAAGTACTAACATTAAAAAAAAAAAATGTTTTTACATAATTTAATGTTGTATGTAAAACAAAAAATTGCTAAAATAGTTTAATAACATTTTTATTTTTCTGTACTAATTTAACTTTTTTGGAGTAGTTTGAATTTATTGAATTTCAACAGATTTATTAATTATTAGTAAGTATTTAAAGTTCTGATAAACATTGATGAACCAAAAATTTGTGGAGTACTCTACTGGGTTATATTTATTATATTTTGTGGATACGTTATGACCTATCATGGTTTGCGGTAGCGATTGGTTTACCTAATATTTTTATTTATGTTAGGGTAATTGCATAGACATACATTTATATGTATATGGGTCAATGGCAAATGATAGCCACTTACTCAGATTTAAAATACATTATATGAAAATGCAATGGAAAAAAATTTTCATATATAGGTAATCTGTGTTTAAACTACTGATATAATATAAGACAGTGATAAGCCTGTTGGCTCTTAGCCTTTGTGAGTCCAATTTCAATAAATGACTGTTGCCAATTTTTTGAATTTTTACTGTTTTGCAATAAATAAAAAAGTGGGCAAGTAACCGGGGTTTACCTGTTCTGAACAAGTTTTCTATTAAAGTTATATACTTATCAATAAATTCTTAGACACTGGAGGTAGTGTGTTTGCATTATTTTTCAACCATGTATGTTGCTTTGAAGTGGCTTACAGTCCAGTGGTGTAGTTACCCCGTCCATAGGGTAGTTTTTATTGACGTTTATACCAAAAGAATTTTGAAAATTGAAAATAATTGTAATAACTCAAAATGGGAAAATATTTTTAAAATTGTATAGAAAATATTAAAATAAAATTTAGTAAATATTTCATGCCTATTTTTTTTTAATTTACACCAAAAACAATACATTTTTTCAAAAACTAGTATTCCTACTTTTTCCTAATTTTTTTTTTGTTTTTCCCAACACTTGAATTTACTGGCAATTTTCTATTATGATCCTCAAAAGTACCAACTAGATTCACTATACTGACTAAGAAAATATCAAAGCATTATTTAGATTACTTAACGTGTATCGTATATATACTAAAAAAACATTTTGTAAAATATGAAAATCAATACATTCATTGCTACGCTCAGGATCTAAAATAGTTAATAATGTTAACGTACTGTATTGCACTGATATGAATATATTCTGTAAAGGTGCACAGTGAATTGAAGTTTGAGACATTCACAATGTTTTTTGGATTAAAAACTATAACACAACTGTGTTATCTAAATCTTACACCAGTACCCAGACAAAAATGGCCGAAGTTAAATCTATTACTTTCAAAATACAAGAAAATTCTTATTAACTATAATAAAGAACGTAGAAAAGCCATTGTGAGTGTATTGTTGACAGCTATTATAGATGTTGTTCAGTAGTGATCACAGGCCACAGCTCACGTAGCTATATAGTAGCTACAATAATTAATGGTAAAGTTTCATCAAAAATCAACTGGCAAGCCAATTTGTTACCTAAACAGCAGATGCAGCTACAGCTCCAAACGAGGTTCCAAAACTTGAAGAATTTTTAAATGAGTAACAATATTTTTGAACCTGTACATTTGTTTAATTTATTACAATAGGTATTCTAAATCATTGGATTCATTTTTATTTTTTAACATAATATATATATCACAGATTTATAAAAATACCAATATATCATCTGAGTTCTAAATAAAGTAGTTTATATTTTAGTCTTATATTTATTTTTTGAAGATGTATACATTATTTACAAATTTGTTTATTACTAAACACTAAAAATTACAATTCTGCTATGTGTTGTTTACATAGATCTTCAAACGGTAAACGTGTTATGATTTTACCAGTAGCTGGTCCACTTTTGAGTTTGACATCAACACAAAAATTATCTGCATCCAACTTTATTAGTTCCGCTTCTCGTCCAACATGCATACCATTCACCACTATTACTCTACCTCCAACATTTGGTATTACAGTTTCTACATGATTTTGATCCAATTTTAATTTCACTTTTGGTTCAAATAATTTTACCATACAACCATATTTGTCCATTACTTTGATAACAACGCCTTTTTTTCCTAAATATTCCAGACCTAAAGTTTTAGTGGTCACTTTTACAACAATATTTTCTAATAACCAATAATCTTTTCTCATGTAATTTTTTTTTTTAGTCTCTTCTTGGATTATTTCTTCAAGGGCAGACATTTTTCGTTTCTCAGATTTACGACTGCTTGATTTAGATATCATAGACATACGGTCAGAGCCGGCTGTGCTCAAAACATTTTTAATTGGGGCAACAGCTGGTTTTTTAAAAGTGTCCATTTTTAAATTCAAAGACAATTTTCCATCTTCTTCTCTGATGAGTTCTTTTGTATTGCCATCATCAGTTGGTTTCTCGGTAGACTCTTTTTTTTGGCCTTCTCGAATTTGACGTTGTAAAAAATCCGTTTCACGTTCTTTATCATCTTTTTCTGCTTTTTCTTTTCTTCTCATTTTTTCTTCAAGTTCGATTGTAGCTGGATCACGGTCAATATATGTTATAAACCAACCTTCATCTGTCTCATCAACCACACATTTACCTAAAAATAAATATAGAATATAATTAAAATAAGTAAATAATAAATAATTAAAAACAACATTATGATGTTGATTTTTTTAAATGTAAATACTGGATTGGATCAATGATCTGATTATTATTACTTATTAAGTTTAATACATTGCTTTTGAAAGTATCAAACATGAATGTTACCTAAACAAATAACAGGTAAAAGTGTAAAACGTATATAGGAACTAATTTAAAAGGTATTTGTAACACGTTAATTTCAATGAAATTTATATTTTGAATATCTATAGATATTCCTCATTTACTCTAAAATATTTGAAACTAAAACATGATTCATTTAAGCTTTTAAGATGATAAATGTAACTAAAAATCATTAACTATTTATATAGTTTATATTTATAAATTATAATATTAATAGTTCATACATATTACAATGTAATAAATGGTACTAATGTACTAAAATCAATAATGAACACACACTTTCATACAAACAATAATTAATTAAAAGAATAAAAAGAAAACAATTTAAAATTAAGCCTTTTCAAGATTTGTTGTTACCTTTATAATTTATACTATTACATACCGTAGGTAGTCTGTAACATAACAGATTATCAAGTGTCTATTTCATATTTATTTATGATTAAGTACCTGTTTTCCCAAGCCATTTGACAAATCCAGTAAGAGTTGTCCACTGAGTGGCGTTCATGTGCAGATGGGTTCGATCTGAGATATACTCCTGGTAAACTTTGTTCGCTTTTACTCTTTTAGTACCGAACTGCCGTTTCAATAGGAACAAAAATCCCTTGGAGAATTCATAACTGAATTCACTCAGATAACGTCCCGCATTGTCTGCAAATAATAACAGTTGCCGCTGATGTGATTCGGACATAGTGTGACATTTGAATCCATTTTCGTCCCGACACTGTTTGTTGCACATCTGACAAAACCATCTTAGTTTTTGTAATCCTTTTGACTTGATCTTGTTCGCTATGTACTTTGGGGTTCCTGGCTCCGCTCGACCTTTACCCATTGTTATTCAGTCCGAAAACAAACGGTTGTAGTAACTTGTAAGTTTTTCGTTACTCGTAATATTAAATATTATTTATTATTTTAAGTTTATCAATTATCAATATTACGAAGTAAATAGCAAATAGTAAAATATACTGTTGCTAGTGATAGTGCTATAGTAGATATGATAAATGATAATATACCAAGTGGCAAGTACCAACATCTTCCACATGGTACATTTAAATAACATTATTTTACAATAAATTAATAATAATAATATTGTATTATGCTATTAGGTATAATATGTCTGGTCGATCGCCGTCGAATTGCTTGCAGTTGCAAGTACTATTAGCCTACATTACAAGTATATTTTATGATATTATACATTATTGCTATTAAAGTAATACAGTAGGTTGTAGGTTGAATTAGTTTTTGCCGAAAACATCAAATTTTAAAATGTTATTGGCTGTACAAAATATAATAAATATTAGGTAAATAATAATATTCTATTATATACTTTAAAAGTTTCAAGTAGGTAACGAAATAGATAGGTACCACTACCACGAATTTTTACACGGTAATTCTGAAATTACAACAAAATAACTGAACTATTGTTATTATTCGTTTAAATATCTAATTTTGTTTAAATTTGAACCTAAAATATCTAAATAAAAACTGTGTTATAGTATGTTTGTTTGGAGTTTTTGATTACAATATTTGCTCGTTATGGGAAACGTTGTATTTTAATTTTCAATCCTCAGCTATACAAATTGAACAATTCATACATTTTTAAAGTTTTAACAACCAAATGATTTTCAAATTACCGTTATTTCTACAAATTTTGTCAATATTTGAATTTCAAAAGCTTATAAAAAAAAATTGTGCAATTGTGCCTATAGTATGTAAAATATATATAATTTATTATCTAGTATGTAAAATATATACAATTGTTAAACATATTTATAAAGACATTCGAGTTGTTTAAATAAAAAAGCCCTTTGGTATTAAAAAAATATATATATCTATAATATTCTTAAATTGCTATAATCGCAACTCATGAAGAACCAAGCAAAAAAAAAAAAATCGAAAAATTGAAACTGTCTATAAATAACTCAATAATGACAAATAGAGTCAAAATATTTTGATTATTTTATCATATCATAATATACACATTTGTTAAAAACTTCAAGTATATACAGCTATTTTTTTTTTGTTATTTCAAAAAAACAATCAGTTTTGTCAAAAATATAGATTTTGTGTAAAAATTCTATTTTTTTCTTACATTTTTTTCCGGTGCTTTTGAAAACTATAGCGAATGTTATCAACCTCTCAAATGTACCATATAGATCTAATTTGGTACCAGAAATCAACCCCAAAATTGAAAATTGAGGACATTACGTGTATTGTGTATACAGACAAAAAATATCAAAAAACACGTAAAATCAATACATTCATCGCTCCACTCAGGATTTAAAAACAATAGAGTAAAATGGATTATTCTGATAAATGTAAAATATGATATGTTATGCGTTAGACGTTATTGTACATGTAGTGTTCAGTGTTGGCCACGGGCCCACCAAAGGCCCATGGATCAGTTTTTTTAAGTGGCCCCATAAAGAACGGCCTTGGGCCCTGTAAACAAAAATTGCGTCTAAAAATTACTTGCGGTTATATATTTCGATAAAAAGTTTCCGGAGTTTCTACTCCCTAAATCGACGATAGACCAGAAAAACGCCAATCAAATAAAAGTTTATTATACGACAGACATAAAAAAAGGTCTTCGGACTCGTTCGCGGCCTATGGGCCATGGCCGCAAGCAGACTTTGGCGTGGTATTTGTCTTAGACATTCGAGATTATGAATAGACAATTATTTTAATCACATATTATTATAATTTATAAGACATCAAAATAAAATACTGCACATTTATTAAAATGTAAGTAATTGTTTAATAATTATTATTGTAATCTGCATGTATATATATATATTATGCAATAACAGTTCAAATCCCCCCTCCCCCGTTGAGTTTGCCCTATTGAAGATTATATAGTCAATCGTCTTAGCTGTAATACTGCATTGTAAGCTATACAATTATACACATATAATGGATAGTTTAGAATTAATCAAAATTTATAAAAAATTATTTATTGTAACTTTTCGTATATACCTACAATCTATACCTAATAAATATTAATAAATAGTCTAATAAATCATACCAATATTTTTTACTAACCATAATTTTATAATAATATAGTACCTATTGATACTACCTAGTATACAGTATACGTATTTGTATAATTAATGATAATAGTTACAATAATGCATTATATAACAAAATATGCTGAACCATGCTAACTATTTTTTTATAATATAATTGGTGCCCTAATACGGGCCAATTCAACATGACATTTGAATATTTGATATCATTTCTTTAGAAAATCTAAGATATTACATATAGGTACGTTTAATTCTCAAACAAAACTAAATAAAAATATTAATAGCTAGATAATAATTAGAATGTGGCATAGGTACAAGCAGTGATGTAAAAATACCGTATTTTATTTTTCAATCGTATAATACGTGTATTATACATATATTGTACGTGTATAATACAGTATTTTACAAAAATCGTATGGCGTTTGGATTAATGTTAAATAATATGAGTATATAGCTACCAGAGTGCAATAATAATATTGCAGTTTATTGATGAATACTGATTCAATTTGATTATTAAGTTATGTAATGGCAGTCTGGTAATAAATTAATAACTAATAGTAAGTTTATGGAAATAGATTATAGTTCTAAGTTTTGAATAGATACTGGGTTTTAATATTTTCATTAATTTTAATTAGTACCTATGTAATTATTTAATTAGTAAGTGTTTACTGTGGCTACTGGCTACACAACTAGTAAGTGTAGACCCAAAACATTATAGTTCTAATAAAAACAAAGTTTTAACAAAACAAGAAAGCAACTTTATTATAAAATACAGAAACATAAATAAATAACTTTTTGAAACAATTTATCAGAAAAATATTAATAATTAAATATAAAATATACCTAATTAGTAATCACCATCATTACTCTTTTGCAATTTTAGATTGTGCTTAACATACCCTAGTTTAGAAGTTATCTCTGTTGTTAATCTATTCTTTTTAGCTATATTTCACTAGTCCATAAGTTGAAAATGATCTCTCTGTCGAAGCTGAAGTAGGTGGACATTGTCAAATTTCCGATGCAACTTTTGCCAAATTTGTAGATGAACAAATTCCATTCCACCATGTTATTATGTTCATATGATTACCATCAGTTTTAGTATTTAGACAATTCCATACAAAATCTCTGGCCCATTATGTACTGCGTATATTTTATCTTTATTATTGATCTAGCATTTATCACTGATTTTTTTTATACCATTTGTATTGTATTTTTTTATACATGACGTATAATACGCTAGTATAATACAATATTATACAATTTGTACTATACAATTTACATCACTGGGTACATGTGTATACAACTCGTTATTTTAAAGACAATTCAAAGTTAAAAATTAAGGGAGATTATGCTTAAGGACGTATTATTGAAGTATTGAAGTATGTTTTGTTTCGTTAAAAAATATTTATTCAATTAAATGATTTATACTCATCAAATTCTTCTTACAAATCATCTGTACAAATATTCACTATCGTCTTTAGTTTCAATGTTTTTTTATACAGATGAATTGATTTAATATTTTTTATGCCAGAAAATAAATCCGAACTTGTCACATAAATCTATTTACGCGACCTACTTTTGTTTTATTTAGGAAGTTGAACAATAATGCACCCATTAGATGAATAAATGTTACGTTCTTAATTTTGTCCTTAAATTCTTCAATAAGAATGATATTTCTATATTTCATTCTATATACGTTTCTTTACGACTCCCAAGAAATCTATTGACGTAACTCAATACTTGAGCATCATTAAAAAATATTTACATTTTTTTTTGTCGATTTTGAATAATATATTATATAATTACGATACATTATACATGATATAAGGGACACGTGTGACAAACAAATAAAATAAATACATAATTGAACTATTTGAAGTCTTGAAGACTTTTTGAGGTTTTGTAGAACATTTCTAAGATTGGTACTACCTACCCAAATATTAATTAGTAATTATTACTATTTAATATATTACTATTTTAAATTTTCCATACTCATTACTTAATTTAAAATTCAAGTATTGCAAAAATTCAACAATTTAACACAAATAATAGTCTGACCTTTAAGTTTTATCATAGGTTAATTCACTTTAATATTTTAACTATAACAACACGAAATTGGAACTGGTGGACGTACATTTTGGTATGTGATGCGTTAGTAAGACGGAGACAATAGGACCACACATACGACGTAAGGCGTCCTCTTATTTAGATATACAAATAGTAACTAGAAATATAATAGGTATGCAAAGATCTCGGTAAAATAAATCCAATAACGAAATGTAATAACTTAATTTCTTTATACTCAATATTGAATTCGAAATTGGTGATTCAAACATGAATATAAAAATATATTGAAGCTATTTTAACCAGAATCTTATAGTGATCAGTGACGTCAATATTTCTTGGCATAAATGATGCATTTGATTGTATTCCATGGACATTCAGATAATACGTTTTGTAATCTTTTTGATTCGATCACGGTGATCGGGTGATGGCTTTTATACTTTTATAGTGGCCGCGTTTAATATGTATTTATTATCTATGAGTGGCCGAGGTTTACGCCTGTCATCGAGTGCCATGACGCTATTACTTATTTATCAAGTTGATGAGCTTTAGCCACGATACTGGCACTGCGTATCCACTTCTTAGTTCTAGATTCTAATACGCATCTCGACGCCAGCCGGTAATTGGACGGGGTTATTTTTCAAAAATATCATCAAGTTGGTTTCACGACTTCACGATGAAGATTCACATTTCACTATGACGTGTAGTTAAATAAAAAAGTGGGTAACCACGTGCTACAATGCTACCAACATTTTGTTACCTATGTACACGTCTGTACGTCCGTGCCCATGTATTAAATATACGGGACACGACACGGTGTAGTGTGAACCACTTATTTTAGTTCGCCGTGATAAATCGGAACGTAACGCAATCCTCTGTCAGCGAGATCGGTCAGTCTGTTGGACTGTCCCACCATCCCACCATCATGATCGCGGTGGAGCCGTTTATGACCGGTGGTATAGGCCACCCCAAAAACCAGTAACCACGTTACAGAATTGTAGAAAAAATACGGCGGCGACCGCGGCAGTGCAGTTCATAGCGCAATAAAACATCGCCGTCGCACTGCCGCAGCTGCACGCAATAACCACTGTGGCGCAAACGAGCGCCGACTCGGCCGAGTGCCGACTACCTGATAAATGATAACGCTTCACACTATACAGTGTACACTCCACGCTCGACGCTTCAGCTGCCGTGTGTGTGGTGTGCCGTAGTGCCGACCGCCGACGTGCCCGTGTCGCGTGTGCGCCCGCGTCGGAACCGCTGATTGTGTGTGTGTGCGTGCGTGCGTGAGACGTGAGTGCGCAACGTGCGCCGGCGCGAGTATGTGTGCCTGTGTGCGTGTGCGCGGTACGTGTGGGACTGTGTGAGGTGCGCGCGCGGTCCTGTCGTCCGTACTACGACTACTATAATACGTACACAGTGCTCGCCGACGACCGAGTGTTATATACTTATATCGGTCTGCCCACCGGTTATCGCGTATTACCCGCCGCTCGCCGACGGGTCGACTTTACGCGATCGCCGTCGTAGGAAGTGCCAAGTGCCCAAGTTAAGTTTTGCCGGTCGCGGACGGGCCCCGCGTGTGACGTTAGAATGACCGGTTCGTCACCACTCGCCACCACCGCATCCGCCGTAACGTCGCCGTCCCGCCACCGTCCGCTGTCGTCGTATCCGCCGTTCTTTGCCGCCGTGGAGATGACGCGCACCGTAGCGTAAAAGCCGCCGCCTCGCTGGTCGCCCGACATCCGTCGTCGTCGTTGTCGTCGTCGTCGTCGTCGACGTAATATATAAATGGCATCGTTGCCGCAACCCAAATTTGAACCTAAAGCCCCCGACAAAAGCTCGTCGGCGGCCGCGTGCGAAGTTCAAAAGAAAATTCAAGAATCCGCCGACTGTTCGAACGTGAGTAGTAATAACACACCAACAACACCTTTTTCGTACCATGTCACCGGTAGTTATACACAAATTATACAGTATAATAGACAGTCCTCGGGCCAGTGGTTTTTCTCACACTCGTTGTCGTTAAATTTCAGTCATCATTCGTGTCTCCAAAGCCCTAATTATTAGGAATTGCACACAGAAGGGCGCGCACCTCTTGAGATATTTTTCATTTCCCCATCTATATACCTAGTACCTATGTACGATCTAAGCGATATCATTAGGTATGTTATATTATTATTATTATTATTATTATATTATATGTAATAATATTGTTATCGTCCGTATTCGCGTGTGCGGGTCAGTCGGTCTGCGTTTGCTTGAGCGTTTTTATTCGTGTACATTTTTTTTTCTGTCGCGTTATTTCTCTGTGTTCAAAAATAGGTACTTACTACCTGCCCATAATACTTCCAGAATTGAGAATTCCTACCTAACCTATTCCGGATTTTTGCGTCCGATGGGCGACGACCATGATAATGACGACGACGGCGATGATAATGATAATAATGATGATAATAATAATATTAATAATAATAATAATAATAATAATAACGCATAATATTACTGCAAAGCCTCAACACCACCCGACTATTATAATATAGCTTTATGTTTGTATATATTTATATATACGAAATAATGAGTAATCAATTTTCTGTATCAAAAGCACTGCAGTGTGTGCGTCGGTGCGTTTATGCGTGTTAGTGCGCGAGTGTATAGTGGCGACTGGCGAGGTATGTCCATCGTGTGTTCTCCGGTACGTTTTTGCATTGCCTTTGATTTTTTTTTTTTCTTAATCGCCCTTTAAATCGACAATTTTACCTTACTAGTGCCTTTGTACGGACACACTTGCTAATCTTGTTACTCAACGCTAGAATACTTATTATAATCTATATATAGGTATATATTATACTCGTTTAATGCCCTTTTTTTAAATCATAAGGTCATGCATTTCTTATCTATGCATCTATCCGTCCACATATAATAATAATAATAATAATAATAATACCTTATAATACTGTATTACCCATGTACCTATATTTGTGAATTGTACCTATCTAATTTTTTTATTTTTGTATATTATATATTTATATTTCATCACATTTTTTTTTTTATACAGAACAACAAGTCCAAATCATTGTCACTGGATTTATCGAATTTGAACACAGCTAGTTTTAAGTCCTTATTAGAAGAAGTGGTCGCATATGATACGGCCAAACAGACTAAAAGCGAATTATATAACGTATGTATTATTTCAGATATCAATTTTGTTAACTTAACGTTTCAATATTAATTCCTATTTGTTTGTACACTTATCTGTGTCTTTAACCAAATTTATTTTTAATTATATATCTAAAATCGAATATGTAATTTTTTTTAAATGTTCTATAACATAGAAGATAATATTATTATTTACTTAGAAATAATTAGGATAATACTTTTAAATTGGTACAAGTTGGAAAATAAAAAATACATAAATAAGTAATTTCCTAAAAAAAATCTTCTCACCGACATTTTATTTTATAATCCAAGGTAATAGGCACCTAATTGATTGCTTTTGTAAAATAAAATATCCACCTCAATAAATTCATTTTTAAAATATCAAATTACTTTCTCATATTTTATAGACACATTTTCTATAAAAATTCATAGTTTTTTTTTCTTTACTAAGAAAATTGTTATGTTCGTTTTTTTTCCCAATGATTATGATACGAATCATGGTGTTTATGATAATATAATGTAAAAACTATAAAAGTTAAATCTATAATAATACTTATACTAGAAATATAAAGTAATTTTTAACAAGATGTTTTAAAATAACATGCATGGCTTAATGCCTTAAACGATATTCAAAGTTTCTTGCTTCATGGTTGATTATTGATAAGCCATGAAAACAAAAATTTAAAAGGATGCTATCAGTAGCCGTAATTAGAAATTTGGCTTGAGGGGGTTGGAGACATTTTATACACACAAAATACTTAATACTAAATAAATATAATAAATACTACATTTTCAAGTACAGTAGTGAGTGGTAGCTGGTAATACTATTTTATCATAAATCCTTAAACATATACACAAAGTTATTAAATTTTGTTTTAAAATTAGTACCCATACACAGTGCTTGAATTTGGGGGGGGGGAGTGCGCAGGGGGACGGAGCTCCCCTACTATTTTTATTTATTTTTTGCGTATCCTACTATTTTTTTTTACTTGGACAGGGGAATGGTACAAACTAATGTCCGAAATAATTATTTTTGATATAAGTTTATTAATTAATTATAATATCACCCTGTGTTTTGCCTATATAGTAGTTCACAGTTCATAGATCATAATATACAAGTATATTATCTAAGGCATAGATACTGATGTGTGCTAGTATACCATCTCAAATCGTGTTCCGAATGAAATGTTATCTGTTTCAGTTATACGCGGTTATCATTTATCGGTGTTTTTTAATTTTTGAATTTTTTTATACCCAGGAGCGTGGGTGGGGAGGCAAGGCCCCTCCTGGGTCTGTGTTGAGTAATTGCGCCCTTGGAACAGAGTTTTTAAATTGTTGGATTGAGCTCCTCTACTTAATTTTTCCCAATTCCAACACTGCCCATACAATATTATAATAAATTCTTCAAAATAATATTTTATATTGGGTACACTAAAATTGAATAATAATTTTGAAAATATTAAATTAATTTTATTTGTAGTATAATATAATGTTGTATAATGTACTTACATACCTAGTTTTTTTGTAGGATTTATAAAAGAAACTAATTTTCTTGTATAAATATATGATGAAGGCTCTGGGAGGGCCGAAGGGGTATCCACTTCATCACCCCTTAATTACGCCCCTGGATGCCATACCCAGATGCGTTTTCTTCATCTTACAAACACATAACATAGCAAATAGTACATTCAAAATATATAATTTAACTCTGTTATGTTTAATTTTAGAGTGAATTGCCCCATTACTAAATTAGAATTAAAAATATTATGACATATGTTTTTTTTTTAATTTAAATTTTAAAGTTGCTCATAGCATTTTAAAATGTACAATAAATTTACTATTTTAAAATGCTATTATATATAACAAGATGTGGGCAAAAAAAAATCATGATTTTTGTTCGATACATTGATGTTTTTACATCGATTTTTGGTCTTCGATGTATCGAAAAAAATATCGATGTTTTTTTCATATTATACGTTTTTTTTACATTTTTGAATTTATATTTTTAAAAAAATATTTTATTTGAAACAGTACATACCAACATGTAAGGTCCATGTAAATTTATGAGAAAAAATATAATCTTAATTTGTAAATTGTTTTAGCTATGATAGAACGCTTAAAACAGAATTCAAATTTTTTTTTACTAAACGTCGAAAAACATCGAGATTTTTATTTTTTTTCCAAGAATTCGATACATCTAAATAATCGATTTATTAAATTTCGATGCATCGATACATTAAACATGGATATTCAAAATATTTTGAATTATCTTGATATAATATTATAACTACTATAATATACTAATTATCCTAATTTCTGACAGCGCTTAGAGACTAGAGAGACAAACCAGCGGACGAGGTCCAAGTGATACATTACATTTTTTCATCCATTCGTATTATCAATATTATACTAGAACCTATAAAGAAATAGAGAGATAGACTGAGAGCGGGACCATAGCTAATAAAATAATGGATAGGCCATTCCTATATTAACAACATAAGAGTTTGCGGGCCGGA
Organism: Metopolophium dirhodum; assembly: GCF_019925205.1. Classification (NCBI taxonomy): domain Eukaryota; kingdom Metazoa; phylum Arthropoda; class Insecta; order Hemiptera; family Aphididae; genus Metopolophium; species Metopolophium dirhodum. The sequence goes on from NC_083562.1 coordinate 32,272,926, forward strand.
ATGTGGATTAGAGACAGACTGCTTTTATATAGTGCTCTCACTCTGGAAAGGGGTTTCATCATTAATTTTATTTCACAATAATAGAACACTACCATTTTGATAATTGATAAGATCCCTTGTAACCTCCAAGATTTAAGATAGTATGGTTGCACATTCATTAGTGATACACTGACCTACAGATTAAATCATTAAATAAATAGAAATTTTCGATTTGCTAATAGCGTACCAAGCGGATAAAATATTTAACCATATTACTACAAAGGCCAAGAAGGAGGTAAAAAAATCGGCTGTTAAATCAGATTACTAGGCTCGCTAGTAGTAGATCGAAACAGCTGATTTCTGGAATTAATTCTGTTGCCACAATATAAAGGAATTATCACTGATGGATGGGCATTGGGCGACTATTCTATCTTAAATCGTGGTGGCCACATAATGTTCATGCCCGTGTGATAAGGTCGATGGGCTATCCATCCAACAATGTTTGCATTTGGCAACCTATAATAGTATGGTATGGGAGACGCGCAGTTCATTTATTAATAAGTCTATGATATTACTGTAACAATATTGATAATACGCATAGACGAAAAACGTAATGTAGATCCTCCATGATATTCCCAAACTTGTAGTCCTTTCTCTCTCACTCTATCTCGTTACCATGAAGTATATCTGGAAAGGTTTTTGTGGTCATATAAGAATGAACATGCCAGCAGAATTCATAACGCGAGAATGAACATTTAATATTTTTAGGTTTTGAAAGATCTTATTTTTATATAAAAAAAATAAAATTAATGACAAAACCCCTTGCTGGAGTGTTCACATTAAATAAAAGCAGTCGATCTCTCATCCACATTAGGGACCGAGATTGTTTATAGGGATTATCTATGGGTAGACGCTGTCCATTGGTGTATAGGTCTGTGATTTCATGCATATGGTAATAAGTATACTTATTAGTTATTACTATACGCATGATTGCATGAAGACTAATAAGGAGACTAAACTCCGTTTCTGGTAACGTCCCGAAAAGAATCACACCGGCCAAAGGTTGCAAAGGTAGTATTGACTTTAACCCGCGTTAAATAAGGATTATTCATTATTTTTTTTTGGAAAATCTATGTTTTCTTTTTTAATTGTATAGCTTGTATAATAACTCATTTATATATGACATGTGCATATGTGTGTATTTCATAAACACAGGCCTGGATTAACGCTATCGTAGGTCCTAGACACAGTACATTTAGTGCATACACGCTAACATTGCCCTGCAGTGTCCAGTGTTTAAATGGTTAAGAAACCTTCTGTTTGAGTGAGGAAGTGTCAAATCTTAGTGTTAATTCTTTAAAAACAATAATATTTACAACATAAAAATCAAATCTAAACTTTTATTACTTTTTATATGATAACAATTTTAATAGATCTTAAAAACAATTCATTTTACTTCAAATATATTATATACAATTAAATTGTCAAAATCCATAAAAAACAACTTATTCTATACCATTTTGCATATTTCTTTATTATATCACGAAGTACCAAAAATTGATAAATATATTCTGAAAGCAATGTTTACATTTGGAAAACTTGTTACCATTTTAGTATTTATTTGTTTCATTAGAATTTCATTGACAGACATTCCAGTTACTCGAAAGCTCTAAAAGATTAAAAACTCATTAACAAATTCAGATTCCAAATCAGTTTTATAGGCTTCAACTAAATTATTTGACTTTATTTTTATTTCTTCGTCTTTTAAACTCGATTCAGTTAAAAACTAAATCTTTCGTCTAATTATAAATACGTCTTTTCGTTTTTCCATTTCTACGATCAATTTGTCAATAATATTATAACATAAAATGTTTGAATTTTGAATTTAACTCTAGCAGTCATTTTGTCTACAGCATCAATTGCATTGCCATAATTTATCGAGACTAGTGAGTACCTACCGTACAGTCGTGGAGCGACCGTATTGCAGTCGATAATAAACTATTGTTTGTATTACTTAAACGATATTATTTTTTTATTATTATTTCCTAAAATACTCTTAACAGTAATCGGGGTATTATTCTTAAATACATTACATTTTACTTGTTGTGCTAACGTGTACAATCGTACAGATTAACTTATAAAAATAATAAAAAAAAACATAAACTATTACAAAAAAATTGTAGTCACACATTTTACTTTCTAGGCACAGTGCCTATGCGCTAATACAGCCCTGTATAAACATTGAACATTCTTAAAAAACAAATTTTTGTACATATCCGTACAAAACGATTGATCAAAATAGGAGACACGACATGTGGATGGTGCATCGCGGATTAGTATCGGGCTCAGGCTTACTGTGATCTGTGAACACAGATATGTGGTAAACAAATAACTAGATATAGTGTTAACGGATTCTATGATTTGATTATTTACACAATAATAAAATAAATGTTTATGAAATATACACATATGCACATTGCACATGCATGAATGCGTAATTCTTTAAGGGTATTCGATACTAAGATTTTCTGTTTATGTCTAACACAGGCGCGACATAGTATTTTAGACGTGTTTTTTGCCAAACATACCAATTGATCTAATGAAGCGATAAGAATTCTAAAAACAGATTTAAATTTGTCGTCAAGTCTACTTAAAATCGAATTTTCCACATTTTTTATTTTTTTATTTTAACTTCTCCAAAAATTTAAATATAATAATTTTTAAATACTTTTTTTTAATATGACAATTTTAGGAATTTTGGGGATGATATCAAAAATGTGGGAAAATTAATTTCAAGTAGACTTGACCAAAAATTCAAGTCTGTTTTTAGATTTTATATCGCTTATTAGATCAATTGGAATGTTTGGCAAAAAACACGTCTAAAATACTATGTCACGTGTGTGTTAGACAAAAACAGAAAATCACGGTATCGAATCCCCTTAAGCTATAAAATGTATAAAGGGTCGTGGTTTAAAATAATAAATATATTTTCCAAAAACGTAAAAAACATTAATGATCCCTATATGCTACGTGGGTTTAAGTAAACCTTTACATTTTACAACCGCAGTGCAGCCTGTGAGTGGCCGTTCGAGTTTTGTCTCCTTGTTCTAATCTTCATGACTAAGGATTTAATATCAATTTGAAAAAACAGTGTTCCCGTTATAAAGAGGAAAACATTTTGTATTTATTGATAAGTACTATAGTCATTGGAAAATTGCGGACTGTTTTACATGTATTTGAAATACGTGATTTCAAAACTTATCATTTATCTTCAACATAAACCTGTTATCTAATGGCCAGGGTTTTGCCTATAGTTAATGGCACGATTTAAAATATACAGGTTAAACATCGACCTATAACGAATAGTGCTTTACGGTGACTGGTGAACCAACTATCTGAAACAGCTGAGGGCCCAGAATCACTAGCGCTCGTTGTGGTTTAAATATGTTAAATATATATATAATATCATGACGATATAAACCACTTACCACGGTTATCTGCTTTTGATACCATTAATACCTATAGTATACAGTATTATTGAATCTTTAAATTTGTCCTCAGGGTGTGCTAGTAGTACTGGGAACAGCTGTTTCAGATAGTTAGTTCACCGGTCAAATTATGGGAGTTCGATACGCAACCTGTATATCTTAAATCGTGGTTAATGGAGACGAGATGGACACGATTTAAGATAGATGCCCATCCATCAGTGATAATGCCCTTAAATTGTGGCAACAGAATTTAATCCAGAAATCAGCTGTTTCGATCTACTATTAGCGCGCCTAGTAATCTGATTTTACAGTTGGTTTTTTGTTACCTCCTTCTTGGCCTTTGTAACTATGGTTGAATATTTTATTCGCTTAGTACGCTATTAGCAAATCGAAATTTTCTATTTATTTAATGATTTAATCTGTAGGTCAGTTTATCACTAATGAATGTGCAACCATACTATCTTAAATGGTGATTCCTAAAGAAATAACTAGTATAAACCTAACCTAACCTAACCTAACCTATTTCTAGGTATGCGTTTGGGATAATCACGGAGACTATTTACATTAAATTGTTTCATCCATGGGTATTAATGTATTATCAATATTGTTAGGATTGTACCATGAACATTAGATGATATTCTCTAATGTTCACGGACTTTATATAACAGAACACTGACTATATAGGATCTATCTTAGTCCGTGCCACAGATTGACTTCACAGACTACACGTACCTACTACTGTATATAGAAACCTGTGCCTTATGCGGAAGTCTTTAATTTGAGTTTGGTACTATAATATTTATAATCTATATATATATATCTATATTTTTAAATGCAAATAATTCATCTATAAATTAAAATTTGAATCAACTTACGTCACCTATAAGCTGCATATTGAAATTTTATGTTTATTCATTTAAACTTCTTTTGAAAATAAAGAAATAAATTTACCTAATATCACCCATTATTTGAATCATGTTACTATTTATTAATTTTTTTTAAAGACCAGATTTATATATATTTATATTCTCTTAAAATACCTAAAATATGATGCTAATATTCTCTAAAAAAAAACCTTCAAATATTCTCATTATATCCTCTTAAAAATACCGTAATATTAAAATTAAAAATAAATACAAATTTTTTCTCACAATTTACGAATTATTCCAAAATATGCTAAATGGGTTAAATATTCTCTTGCCCATGAAATATTCTCAAATATGCAAAACAACTTTTTTCCACGCATTTAGAATTGAATAAATTGTCCATATTTTTCACTTTCATAAGACTACATTGACCCAGTAACGATATGTAAAAACATATAAATCCGGTCTTTAAATATAATTAACAATAATTAATGCTACTTAAATTGATAAAAAAAGTAATTATTTGACTGAGTACCAATTATTTTAATTTTTATATAATATTATCATAAATCAAGTATATCCAAACTACCTATAATAAATATATGTGATTTATAATAAAAGTAAATTAATTTTTTTAAATTATAAATTTTAAGTTTTATTATTGAAAACTAAATTTTATGTTAAATTAAGTTAAAATTAGTAAATATTTGTAAGACATTAGAGATAACCGTGATAACATGTTAAAAAATTATAGATTTATATTTATTGTTTTGTCAATTTTTAGTTTGTTATTTATAACTATATACATCATCTTAGCAGAACTACAAAACCATTTTTAGATAAGATTAAATATTGCATAGTTTATGTTACAGAATCTGCTGGAAGATGTGACTCAAAATGGAGAAGATGATGTAAAGCGACCATTGCACAATCAACGCTTAGTTGATAGCCAGACTGATCTTGATAAGTTATCATCTAAAGACCAACACATCAAGGAAAATTCTTCTCTTGAAGCTTTTGATTTAGCACCAGATTTTAAAAAGCGGCTCTCTGGTGTCACTACCAAAGTTAGTGCCCGTCAACTAGAAGGAGGTTCATTGCCAAGTCATGTTAATCATGCACAAGCTATATCTGTATTGATAAATAAGAAAAATACCCAAAACACTCGTAAGAAAATTGCAGAGTCATCAAAAATGGCTAAAAATGTAGATAAAGTGGTTGATCTTGGAGACTTTGGGTATGAAGAAATTCAGGTTAAAGATATGTCAAATTATACTAGTCATGCAAGTTTGGAAATCTGTCCCGGTAAAGATGAGACTAAAATAGATGATCGATTTACCACACCATTATTGTGCAAGGTAAATATAAATAAAACTAAAGTAACACTAAAAATATTTCTTGAATCATCTATTAGTTGTATTGTAATTACTCCTTTTGCACTGATAAAAGTGTTGTCACTATTTCTTATTTAATATTAAAAAATAAATCAAGATTGAGCTCTAGTATAATAGGTACCAATATAGTCTGTTCTTTAGAAATATATTTTTATACATTTCTATTGTTCAATAACATGCACAATGTTTTCTAGCTTAGGTTACACTACAAAAGTTAACACTTCAGTATATTATTTATTAACAATAGGAACTTACGGTTAAGAATTAACAACTATTTAATATGAAGACTATGAAGACAGGGATAATATAGTTATGTATACAATGATAAATTGATTCATTAAAAGGCTGTCAGACTAGTTTCTTATCTCAGCCATAATTATGTTGAAAAACAATTTTTAAAATAGTATAATATTTTGAACAGAGTAGAAAAAATATTGGCATATGAGTGAAAGGTTTATTAACTTTAGTGAATATGTAATTTCATAATTAATGTTCTGTTATTTTATTTATATTTTTAAAATTCATAAATACATATTGAACTATTATTAAACATATTGTTTTAAATTTGAATATATGTAAATACTTAGTTAAAATAAATGAAAATTGTTATTAAATCAATCGAGTTATTACTTTTAAGTATAGATTATCAAAATTCAACATTGGTTATAGTGGTCATTAATTATAAGATAAACATTTGGTGAACATTTTCAAAACTTAGTAGGTAGAACAAGTTTATATTATGACAAACTCACAAGAGTAATAATTTTATTATTACTCTACTAAAATTAATGGATACAACAATTTATCTTTATTATAGTATACCACAATCTGCTTAATAGACCAATTTTAAATATCTAAATAAATGTATAAAACCCACATCAAATTCCTGATGGTTATTTCAAATTATTTGTTATAACATAAATGTTCACAACTTAACAATAGTTTTAATAGAAACAATAATAGTATAGTAATTTATAATAAATACCTATAACATTATTGAAAATTTGTTTTATTTATCATTTATTGAAAATAATAATACATTTCCTATTTATATTTGAATGGATAATTAATAGTTACATTTTATATCTGGTGAAAAATAATTGTTAAATAAAATTATTATTTATATTTAGGTATATAATATAAATTATATTTAATTTTAGTTATCTAAATATGTGGAAATGGTCTCACAATATTAATTATAGTAATACAATACATTGAAAAAACTAAAAGCCTAACTGTGTTAAATTTTATAATTTGATGACCTTGGAAATATAATAATTAGATCACATTCCAGAAACACCCAATAATAATTTTCTATAATATGTAACAAATTCGTTTTTAATTACATTTTAGTTATAACTTTGTGAGATTTAACTTAATAATAAATTGTTTATAATTTGAACGCTTTTATGTAATGAACAAGTTTCCCATATCCTTTATAAAAAAAACTTTATTAGATTATGTTTAAAAGAAATAAATCTCTGAATAGTTTTATTTAACATATGGAAAACTACTAGCAAAATATATTCATGACATGTAAAAACAACGACCACCATTTTAACAAAATGAACATCTGCTTTATTTTTTACAATCCAGAATTTAACATTTATAAATGTTTTACTATAGTGAACTAATTTAGGCTTCGAATATCATTGCGTTTATATTTTATAATCATAGAACACTCTCCTGCTCTTGGATAGGCATAGCAAAACAAAACAACTGTCCGATACCTTATTTTTCATAAATTCTTATTAATTTGTCTTCAAGTGTCTCCAATACTGTTTTCAAGTTGTTTTAATGAACTATCAAATGACTAATATTTGTACCAACTTTGATTTGATTTTTCTTTGTATTTTATATTTCAAGTTGTCAATTAAAAATAATTTTAATCATTTAAATGAAAATATTAACAATAATTTATTTTTCATATTAATCATAACAAGACAGATAAAAATGTACTATATTTGTTAGCTGCAAAATAACTTGGAATATTTTGATTTTTTAAAACCTAATTTCTATAGATACGAAGATACTAAACAATTCATTATTTAAATTTTTTTCTAGAATATTCAATAATAACTGTCATTGTAATTAAATTTTTTTTTTTTTTGAAGCAATCAAGTCAAAATTATGAAGACCATGATTCCTACATGGAAATAGATGCTTCACCATACACTAAAGATTCCAAAGACGGAATGACTAAAGGTAATATATTTTTAATTGTTTCAAGGATAAAATATATACTTACAAATTTATTTTGCTTTAAAAAGTTCAAATTGGAAATCATAGCTCCTGCATTTATGCTTAAGTAGCTTTTTAAAAGTTTTAATAGATTTTCCACGGCAATTAAAAAAAAAAAAATACACATTTTTTATTCAGTACCTATGTAATTAATTGTGCTTTTCTTTTGTGGTCTGTTACTAGAAAATAATATTCACTTGTAATTGGTTTTGTTATGTATTGGTTTAATATTTAATATTGAGTAGTCCATACATTTTAAAGGAAATGTTATCTTATATATTTGATTAAATATTTATTTTATAATTTTTTTTTTCAACTTTATTGATTACACAAATTATATGTACAATGCTTGTTATAATTTATATTGAGTATTAATTTTATTCATATAAACTGCATGAAGTATGTATTTAAAATTAATTATTTAGATTTGTTTTCATCTGATTGGGTAAGTGATTGTCAATTCAATTAATTACTTGCTTTGTTTCTGCAACATGATAATATTGACAAGCTTTGTTTAATTTATTTTTAAAAGTAAATTTTAATATATCACTTTTAAAAATATTAATAAATGCTTAATTGAATAATGAATCTGATTTTAAAGTATTACTTCAGCAGTATTATTATACAATTGTATATTTTGACATTGAAATCTAGAATATCTACTTAAATAAAAACATAAAATATTTTTTTTTTACTGTATTTTTAATTGTTAGGCTTGCAATTATTTACTATTACATTTTTTATTAACTTTGATTGCTTAAAGCTGAAAAAAACTTTTTATAATATTAACAAATTATTTTAATTTTTCTTGTATTGAACATCATGTATAGTTATTAAAACCTACAAATAATAGTATATTTTAGAAACTTAACCGTAACCTTTATTTTAAATACTAAAAATAATATTCAATTAACTTGAAAGGCAGAGGCACAATTAATTATAGTTAAATTAATCTAGAACTAATGAACCATATATGAATATGAGTTGTTGACACTTTATTATACAAAATATTGCTAACAATTGATTTCATTTTAAGGAATGAATTATTTAATAATTTATTGGAGTGTGTGGTGTTTTTCTTTTTTTAATTATCTAACTTTTTTCAAAATGCAGAATATTCCTTGTTTTGTTTTTGTTTTTCATTTTTAATTGGCATGCTTTTTATATTCTATTTGGAAGTACTGCCACGGACTTCAGGTGAGGGCGATCAAGACGTGAAAAACTGTTTACTTCAGCCAGCTACAGTGGTAACGGATTTTAATAAAGATGCACAAGTGATAGACCATCGTTTGTTACACCTATTTGGCGGCCAAATTAATTGCTATCAAAATCCTTATAATGGATTTTCACAACCAATGAGTTTGCATTTTTTAACACCAAATGGTAACTTGTTATTTACTATAATTACATTCATTCTAAGTATATTAATATCGCTGAACTCATTTATTTTTCTGTACAATTTGTAGTTGATAGGCATACTTTCAAAATGTTAATTAGAATCAAGCTAAATACAATAATAATTTTTAAATCATAGTAACACAATATAATTGATAAAACTTAACTGACCTTAAATTTCAATATTCATTATTGTACAACCATTTCAATGTTGAAATTAATATTTTATTTAATTTTCTATGGGTTTCATCTATTTTTTTTGATCCAGATTTTAGAATTATTGGAGTTTTAATAGGTATTTATACAATTAAATTTAACTTTAAATGAAAATCAAATTTTTTATTCAATAATATATTTATTTATTTTCTATAAGATTCTTTAATATTTTTGTTCAACATTTTAGACTTATCATTCTTCTTATGTAAAATAACAAAAACATTGATTTTTAACTTGTAGGTCCTAAGTTATGATTACACATAATGCTTAATTGCTCATGCTATTATGATTACAAGCCACTTCATGCCTACAACTATACAATTAAAACAAACAGACATTTAGTGTATTACATCAAGTTTTATCAATATTTTAATTTCAGAAACAGTATATATTAATATTATAGATGTTTAAACTTAAAAATTTTACTTGAAAACATCACATTTTATTATATTTGAATAATTGAATATCTAAGAAAAAATATACCTATTTGTGTTACAGTTCAATAAGTATAATACAAATAAGAAAATTATAATCCATAGTATTATATTAATTTCTTGTATCAGTAGTATCAATGAATAATTATGTACACAACTGTGATGATTGTTTTCAAACTTTTCGGATTGTGACACTTCCTAGAAAACTGAAATATAAATTAAAATTCATAAACCTAATATTTGTACATTTATTAAACTTTATTATACTGTATGTTTACCGAAACAATAAATTCACTTTGAGGGCCCGTACACACTAAAGTGGTAGCAGTCCACAATAATTTTCCTTTAAAAGGATGTCAAACCTGATGTGTTATCTCCGTCGTACACACGAACGACATAGCAAATTTTTGTTTGGTAGTTTCAATAGTGTGCTGTTAGTTTTGATATTAGAGTGAATTTAGTTATTATCAATTTTTTAGTATTATGTTCAATTTTTAATTGTTAGTTCACAGTATTTTCTGTGTTCTCTTGTTGGTTTAAAGATATTTTAATTTTTAAGTAAATTATGACCATTTTAAAATATTGATGTTTTACATACTCATAACTAATTTAAAAACTAAAATCTTGTAAAAAACCAACGGGAGAACATAGATAATGTTGTTACTTAAAAGTTTGATATTAGGTCGGTCAATTCACTCTAATATCAAAATTGACAGCATCCTATTAAAACTAGCAAATGAAAATTTGGTATATCGCACGTGTGTAAGACAGAACAACACATTCGGGTGTGACATCCTCTTAACGTGGCAACATTGCCAAGACAAATACAATTTTACCTCAACCTAGGCATTCTAAAATTAATATTTTTTTAATAATTTTTAATTCAGTTTTTGGAGTATGAAACTAGACTACTGATTCCTGAGCAATCACTTTTTGTTTCACTTACCATTTTAGATTCTGAACGGAAACGATAAATATATTGATTTTACAATGATGTTTTAAAAAAAAAAATGTTATGTTTACACAAAACATATTTGGTTTGGTTAATAAACTTGAAAATTTAATATAAAGTTCCTCAAGCTGTTGTTGGTGGAATTAAAAAAAAAATTGAACGTTATTCCACAATCAATATTTTATAGGTGTCTGAAGTTAGAAATTTAACAACATAGAAATACATAAAAAAATTTCTTTTTATATTACAATTTTAAAATTGGATACAAAATTCCTCATAAGTTTTCTACCTTATTAAAAAAATGTTTACTGAAAAGTTAAATTAATTTTTTTTCAGAAGCTCTAAAGCTTTTGAAGCTCTATTTTTTTTGTCATTGGATATTTACCCATAAATTAACAATTTTCTTATTTTGTTATAATTCAATAAAATTAAAACCTATAGAACTTGAAATTTTCACCAAATGTTTATTTCGTTGTAATTTAAAAAAAAAATATTTATGGTTACTTGAAACTTTAAAAGTATATTATTATATTTTAATATTTTATACACACAATTACGTTTTAAAATAAAATGTATTTAGAAACAATTGTATTCAATCTACTGTATTACGAATGTTTAATAGTAAAATAAAATATTTTAACACCAATAATATCATAAAGTATACTTAGGCTAACTATCTTTGCCTAGAATCTAATTTTCTATACAAACATTTTCTATAATTTAATTAAAATTTAACACATCCATCCTCTAGCCACCAACTGTACAGCAGAGTGGTAACCACTTGCCCAACTTTTTATTTATTTTGTTTACTCTGTGCATGATGTGCTGTACAACTTTATTATTTTTAAACTATAACTCTTATTTTTAATAACATATTCTGACTGGTCACACTGATCTATCAACCTGTATTCTAAATCCAGAATTGACTTTATGAAAGCTATTTCAAATAAAATAAACAAATGTGTGCATGTACTTTTTAGATCTAACTTCTAAACTATGATATAATTAAAATTTAACAATTTGACTGATTATTATTAGAATAATAACTCTTAAGTTTAGTATGCTTTTTGAAAATTGAGACTGTATACAAAACAAACATCAAATTGAAAAAGCTCTCATTTAATCAATTTTAGATTTAGTATATAAGTTAACAGGTACAAAAAATGACTTAATAAATTGACTTATCCAAATATATAATGCTAAAGGATTCTTATTAAAAAAATGTAACTTGTGTTGCGTGTACCATGCATGAGTTAATACAATTGTGAGTCAGATAAATGGATAATAATCTAGTTTCATGTTCCATAACCAAATTTAAAGAAAATTGCAAAAGGTACTAAGTTACCACGAACACATGGTATATCAAAATTAAAATAATATAATTAAATTTATTTAGTTGAAATTTAAGTATACTTTTTTTAACTAACACATAATCACGAAGCACATTTTAAGATCTACTGACATGATAATTGACAAATTCTTATTTATATTAAACAGTATTTAGTGTGTATTGTTTATATATTTTTTTTTCCTTAACTCTATTGTACAATTAAACAAAAGCTATCATTTGGTTTATAAAAATTCATGTAAAAAGTTATAATTTATTAAATTGATTTAGTCAATCTTGTGGTTAATAATAACTAATAAGTAATAATAAATCACCTAATATTTTTCGTGAAAAATATACATTTTAGCTGACTTGATGTCAACACTGCCATGCACATATTATTTGTAGGATTAATTAACAAATCACGTATTCAAGAATTAAAACTTTTTAATTTTGGCTTTAATTTTAATTGCTTAAAGTGGTTTTTGTTGGTTTTTATAAGATGCAAAGAATTTAAATTATTCATACTTATATTTATAAAAATGGTCTTATGCTGTGGTGTATGGTAAGGATTAAAATTAAATAATTTCAACTTATTTATAAGGTGAATTTATTTACATAAAAATTGATTATGTGAATTTGTTTCAAATACAATACTTAGTTTTTTTATTAGTTTGATAAAAATAGGTAATATTTTCTTCAGCGCTTCCTTAATTTTTAATTTTTATTCAATTTTAAAAAAATACTTTAGTTTCATTGAATATTTAATGTATATTTTTTTTTTTATTTTAAATAGCAATATGCAATAAATAAATAATATGCATTATTGTTTTTATAAAAATTGTAATGTTAAATAAATAAATATACATAAAAAAGTATTTATTCTATTTTTAATTTTTATTAATTGTAGTGGTATAAATATATATTAAAAAAATTGTTAAAGTTTTGGACAGTTCAGAATGATTTTTAATATTTTAATTTTTCATTTACTTGCAATTTTTTTCTAATTGTGATGTATTATTTTAAAATGTTTCAGATAACCTAGGATTACAGACTGCATATAATAATAATAGGGTATGTCTAATTTTGAAGTAAATAATATATTTTTTTTAGTTTTCCGTGTACTTTAAATAAGTTTTATTGGTGCAACATTGGTGAAAACTGTATGTAATTTAAACTTACATATTTTATAAATTAAATTTGCAAGATATTATATAATTTAATTACAAATTTATGGTCATGACTAATATGTAAACCAATATTTCTGTCAAAATCTAATCCTTTTTGTTGTTTTATTTTTTTTAGAGAAACAATACTGAAGATACTAGTAATACTGCAATTAAAAGAAATAAGCAAAAAAAGGAATTAAAGAAGGTTTGTTGATGATTATAATTATATTAAAGCATTTTAATTTTTATATAAAACTATAAAATTTTCAATTTATAGAGAGATGAAATTGTTCGCTCTGAAGATATTCAAGGATATCGAGGGGACAAAAATATTGATGAAATCTTAAAGTTCATTGGAGATAAAAGTGGTGATAATAAAAAAAATAAAGGTAGTAAAACAAAAAATAAAATAAAAAGTCGAAATGGAAAAGGTTCTGATGATGATTGTGGTAGGCCAAAAAATGGTAAAATGAAAATGACCAAGTATAATAGTGTTGAAGAAGTATCTACAACAGTCTTTCAACATATGGATAGTTCAGACGATGAGTCTAAATCAATTAAAAGTAGTAAAAAAAGTAAAAAAAAAATACCAAAACAAAATCAATCTTCTAAGAAGTTTGCGTCTACTGAACAGAGACTTGATGTATTATCATCAGAGTCACAAGATACAGATTCTGCTGATTTTTTGTTGGTTACCAATAAACAGAGGAGAAAAAAACAAAAATCACAAAATAAATTAAATACGACCACTAGTAACTTTCCTCCCCATGACTCATATTTATTGTCACAGTATACACAACCTAAAAGTGTAAAAAATAAAAAAAGAAGGAAATCCACATCTTCAATGCCTCATTCTGACAAATCTGAAGATAACTCTGATCTAGATTCTGTACACTCTCTGCCTGCCTCATCTACACCTTCTAAACAGCCATCATACAAAGAAGCTCCTAAAACTGATTTGACTAAACCAGCCTGTGTAGTTACCACTTCTGAAGAGTCAATACCAACAGTTACTGTTGCATTACCGCAGCGAAATGCTGACAGTATAGCGAGTAATGTAAATTACGATAATGAATGTATCAATGGGGATGTGCATGTCACATATATTGTGCATGAACCCCAAAAAGCGGATATTGAGACCGTTAAAAAGACTGCCGTTTTAAACAAAGTTCCTGCAGCGGTCCCCCCACAGAGCGCCTCGCTGACTGTGCGTGTACCGTCAAAGAAAAAACAAAGCCCAATTATGTATAATAAGTATGAGGTGGATACAAGCCTGTCTTTTGGATTTGAAATTGACCAAAATTTACTGTGTGATAGTGGTAATGATTACTCACCTCCAGCACCAATTCCTATGCCTATAGAGTACAACTATAAAGAAGTGATATTGTTCATCAAACAAGGTAATTAAAAATTTAATTGCATTTTTAATTTATAACTAGTATACATAGTATAAAACCATGAATTTTATAACTGAAAAATGTCTTTTTTGTTATTTTGGTTTTCATGCATACATATTATTACTATTATTATTGTAAAATATTATATTTAAAACAGTTCCAAATAACAGAAGTACTCACTTTTTACACAACTTATTTTGGTCTTGAAATAATATTATTTAATATTACATAGCATTTTTTCCCCCGAGAGTTATACTGTATGGACTTCTAAATTTGAAAACTAATAATTAATGGGAAATTAAATGTTGTTTATTCCAAGTTTTCGAATATTTATATAATATAATATTATACTAAATATTATACTGTACTACAAAATGTTATAATGTTATATATTTTTTATTTTATTATTTTATTCAGCTTGGCAAGATGTTGAAAAAGAGAAAATCAATGGTAGATCCAACATTTTGGAATACAAACGAGATAACAGTGGTGTTCTTGGAGACATATGAAATTTTTGCCAAATAATGTTATGATTAAACATAATTTGTGTTCGACAACTAATCATATTTTGTAATAAATGATGAATTTTTTTCATTCCACAGAAAAAAATTCTACAGAATTCGTTAATATTCTTCGATAAATTTTTATATATCATAGTAATTATTTATGTATGTAATTTGTATATATATATATATTAAGAAACAGTGTAAAAAATTACTCTTTCTTCTTGAAAAAACAAAACAAAAAACATTAATTTAAAATGGTGACTGCATCACTTAAAATATTTCTTTTTCAGCAAATATTGTGTATATGATTGTTAATTTAAAAAGGTCATTACATTTTTTTCTTTTGTTAAGTTTGTACGTTCAAGTTTGTTTCGCTTATTTAAAAATGATAATTATATTTTGAGGGCAACTAAAAACCTGGCCACAAAGTTAAATTTGTGAGTTATTCAAGTTGTTCGTGGTTAACACGTCAATATTAACATTTTTTTTTGATGTACTTACAATACTTAATTGTTTCAAAACTTAAAAATTGTATTTGTTTACCTTACGAAATAATTTTGTACATCATGTGTTAGGTTTTTGTTTCAGTTATATTTATGTGTAACTCGTCTGTAATAAACTGATTTGATAACAGATAATTTCAGGAAATTATATAACCTAAATTGTTTTTATTATATTTACTTTATGTGCATAGAGACAAAATAGTTAAAACAAAAATAATAATATGTTAAACTGGTCATACGAAATTGCAAAATGAGGTATTGTTTACCTACCTCTATTATCAAAAAAAAATATATTGGTAGGTATCTAAGATAATTGATAAATGCATCGTACATCCGAGTATTTAAATTATAGTAGGTACAGGTACATATAAACTAACATTGTATAGGTTAGGTCGACAAAAAAATGGTTGCTTGGTAATACAAGGTTCTTTATAAGTTGTTATTAGTGTCATTAAAAAAGAAGTTGAGTGTATATTCATTATATTTTTTTAAGAGCGTCTGAAGTTAGAATCTTAACAAAATTCATAACAATTTTCCTTTTTGTATGATTTGAAAATGTAATACAAGATTCCTCAAAATTTTGACTACTTAAACAAAAAAGAAGAGTTTACCCGAAAGTCAAATTAATTTGTCATGAGCGTTTGAAGATACATATTTGTTGACATTAGATATTCAACCGTAAATGCTATAAGGATTTCTCATTAAAGGATTTTCTTCTTTTGTTTAGTTTAATAATGAACAACCGTCTGAAAATTTCACAAAATATTTAAATTAGATTTTTCTTTACATGGTATAATTAAAAAATATTTTGACTGAGCTATTTACAGGTATAAGAAAGTTTTTTTGCCATCTGGGTCAAAAAGCTTGTAAGTTTCATACAAGATTCCTCACTTCCTCATAAATTATTATAACAGTAATTAAGGGCGTCCACAGGTGTGGGGGGGGGGCAAGTAGCGAAGTTGTGTCCCCTTTGGCTTTTTTTGGGATGATTATCATAATTATTATTGATGATTTTAATGTTCTAAAAAAACTTAAAAATACCCTAACAATTCTAAACGGTACACTAAATTATTTTTATTTTTAAAATTAAAGATATAAATTCTAAAATAAATTTGGTATAAATTATAATATACATTTTAAACTTTTAAATGGTTGTTTAACAGTTTTACAGATAGAATTTATCATTTAGACAACCTACTTATTCAATCTGAAAGTTAATTTTTTTTCTTTACCCATAGGTTTAGACTTTAGATCATATTATATTTATTATAAAAATAATGTAAAAATATGTGCAAATTTTAAAATAAAATTTAAAATTTAAATTAAAAAAAACTTTAAAATGCTCCAAAAATCTTTAAATGCAAAAATGACCTTAAAATTTAAAATCGTCAAAAAATTCTATGTAGGTATGTTTTTTACAAGTATCATAGATTTGGAAAACAATGCAAAGTGCATCGTAATCCTAATCTCAATCATTATCGTTGTAATATAAAAATGTTTTTTTGTTACAGAGTGATTTTTATTACACTTGTCAGAACTAAGAACGTTGCTTTTATAGATTATGAAATGTAGTGGTGGTCCCAAGTGCAGTTTTTACTTTTTTGATAAAAAAATTAATTGTTCATAGATGGCATACCTACAATAGTTACAACTTTTCAAGTTTGTGGTATCACTGACTGAATAAGCTAAAAATATTTAATTTTCTAAATTACCTAAAACTATAAAATCAACGGTAAAATTTTATTTATTAAAAAAAATGTATTTGATAATTTAAAATGACATAACAATTAATTAAAATTAATGCTGTAATTAAGTTTTAACTTACTATCTACGTATAATTCATAAATATTTTTACACTCCTTGACTATATAAAAAAAAAAAAACATGTCACAAAAATCCTTTATAACTAATAGTATAGTGAGACAAAAAATTTAAAAGAAAATATTTTGCCCTCCCATTGACAAATTCTTGCGGACGCCCTTGACAGTAATTCAAAAATATTCATGATAGATAGGTATAATTTTTTTCTAATCATTTGAAGTTCAAATTTTGGTAAAATACATAAAAATCACGAAAATTTCTCAATCATTTTGTTGTAAACTATGTAGATATATAAATTTTGAATTTTCGTAGCTAAGGATTGAAAATTTTAAATAAGGTTTCTCATACGTCATTACTCATTAGCAGTGTTTGGCAAGTTCCTTATAAAAAGGAATTCGTTCCGTTCCTTGTTCCTTAAAAAATAAAAGAATTCGTTCCTTTTTTAGTTCCAAATAAAATAAAAATTCTTATTTAATCACTTATGTTTTTTTTTATATGCATACTTCTTTAATTTTTAATTATAATATATAACTACAAGTAGGTACATATTTTATAATTCTATTTTGAGATTTTCTTCAAAATTACATTGTTGGCCAACGTATTTCGATTGTCTTAACGTTGATACTCGATAACGATCACTAATTAGCAATATACATTATACACATTAAAAAAAATATATCTTAATTTCAATTATTTACATAATTATCTGTGTAAATTATTGGAACTAGAAAGGAACGAACAATTTTGTTATTTTTCCTTGAAAAAAAGAACTAGTTCATTTTCTCGTTCTTTTTTATAAAAAGAAATTCGTTTCAGGAATCCCATTCCTTCCAAACACTGCTCATTAGTATTTCATACTGTAACCAAAAAATCTAAAAATTATACGAACACACTTTTAATAGGTAACCTACCTATAATATGGCTAGGTACCTATATAAGTTCAAATTTGATCGCAATGACGAAATTAGATATTTAATCAGAGAGTAACAAGTTGTGTTTTTTTTCGTAATTTAAAGATATTATTTGTGGTTATTTACTTGAAACTTTTTAATTAGGTAACTACCTATATCAAATGCTTTCTGCAAAAAATTAATTCAACCTACTGTTTGACTAATAGTAAAATAAATTAAGTTAATAGTAGAAATATAATATAGACGATATAGTAATACCTATTGGCTGACTGCAGACCGTCTTCCTTAGAATAGTTTTTCGTATATACTATATAATTTTTTTGTATCATTGTATTAAATTTAAGTATTTAACACATAAGTAGGTAGTAGCCAGTATGTATCTGAAGATTTGGTTTTTTTAGTGTACCTAACACTAAAAAAAATTAAATAGCATGGTCCATTTCCATAGATACATGAAATGTTCACAGAATGTTTATATTAGCAAATTTCTATGTACCATTAAAATGTTCGTAATGTTGCAATTCTGTTTGAGATATTTATAGGCATAAGAAAATTTCTAGTTTTGTTAGTTTTTTAAAATTATTGTCGATAAAACTTTTTTGCTCAGTCAAAACCTTTTGTCATAATTTATCAAATTGAAAATTTACAAATTATTTTGTTGTTTAAAATTTATAAAATGCTCAAAGTATAATTGGTGACTGGCTCCTTCGCTCACTCCTTAATGACGCCCCTGCATCAATGACGAGGTACACTTGAAACCTACGTATAGAACCATAGCAGACCGAGTTCCCTTGTTTTCTTTTTTGTTACACGTTCAATTACGTATTTTGTTGAGAAAGCACAACAGAATACCAGACATATAAAGTTCCACTTTCAACTCTCAAACTTCAACCTTATTAATATTTTTAATTACCTACAACCATTTTATGGGTATATAATATAATTTTATAATTATGTATACCATTTAAAATAAAAAAGGCGGATAAGAGGGTACCTACCGCTTTGCTGTTTTCGAGCATGTCGATGTTCTATAGGTCAAATTTTTGTGATTTTGATAAATTTTGTCAACATTTGAACTTTAAATGCATAAAAAAAATAATCATGCCTATGTATCTTTAATATTTTTTAATTGAAGAATCTTATGAGGACCCTTGCATTGAATTGTCAAGCTTTTTCAAGCTTTTACCGACGATAATTTAAAAAAAATTCAAAATATGTCTCAATTCAATAAATGGCTATAAATAGCTCAAAAAGAGTCAAAATATTTCGAAAAAGTTACAATTTTTTTTTTCACTTTTCTTTTGTTTTTCCCGATGCTTTTTAAAACTTAAATTTTTACCTTTCAAGTAAGTACCCACAAAAAGATGCTGATGTCGAAAATTGGTGTTTTTGACTACCCCATATGTTGATGACAGACAGAAAATAAAACACATTGTAAATACAATACATTCCGTTGCGCTTTGCTCAGATTTGAATATTACAATAAATTAATTAACAAGATAAGATTAGCAAAATAATTATTATGTAGTAATATTATATATTGTACAGTACTTATACACAATCATGAAATAGGCAATCAAACAATGATATCAAAATTATATAGTCGCCATAACTACTGTGTAGTAAACCAGTAACAAATTATATAAAATGTTGTTACCTCACGTGAGTAGGTGAAAACACCTGATAATTGATATATTAATTATTTAATATAATTTTCGTATAATTAAATATAATATTACAATTCAGTAGATGATTACACATGGTTATAGGTATAGACAGGTAGTCCGTGGGCCGGTGTCAATCAAAACCTCTTCTTTTTCCGTTTATTCCCACCAATGTACCAGCCCGAGCGCCACCGATCGCACGCCGTCGCTATACACACGTGGTGGCGGGGGCGGCTGCGCGATGGGAGAAATTTGACCACGAGACGATTCCGCTGGCTCATTCGGATACAGATGCAATCTCTCGTGGAACGGACTAACAGAGCACTGGCGTATTTACCCCGGAGACCAAAGTTTGTACACAATACAACATATATGTATATAATAATATGAATATAATAGGCGTGTGTGTCTACACTGAATGTCTATTAAAAATTGAATATCTGGCCTCCCATTGAAAAGATCCTAGATACGCTACTGTAACGGAGCATACCTGTATATCTCTACCTACATCCCATTCGCAATTACGCCATTATATTCACTAATTATACAATTTATCATGATATTATTGTTATTATAAATGTTATTATTAGAGCTGGGAATGTAATGCAATGAATTTACAATACATTTAAAATAATAATTGATTAAATTAATTAAATTGAAATAAAAGTGATTAAAATAATTTTTCTAGTTTAGTTAATTATTTTAAAATTTCCAAAAGCTGTAACTCATTCAATTTTAGGTTTGCAACTATGGTCAATGGATCAAAATTACTTAGAATAAAATAATCTATCCATATCCGGTGACAAAAATAGGTGTTGCAATTTTAAAAAAAAATTTGTATTGCGCATGCGCATATTACAAGAGTTAAAAATTTGAAATTTGTCCTTAAATGTGTACTTCAGTACCCCTTAGCTATTGCAGAAAACCGTATTTCAATCTAAGATTATCGGGCCGAGATATTTAGTGGTACATTTAAAACGGGACACACTGTATATATGATTTTATATTATTTCACTACAACAGACAGCCATAACCAGAACTCAGAAGGTATTCGGTGTTTATTCGTAATGATCAGAAAGTATCCCGCCGTACTGGTGCTCCTCCGCTACAGCACTGAATAACTTGTTGTAACTTAAAAACATTATTCGTGAGGATTCATAAAATTATAAATTTTAATATATGCCATAAAATGTTTTAAAATATTTAGATTAATTTCAAACTATATTACTATATTCGTATAATATACCCTAATTCCCTATATCCACACTATATTCACGGTTATTTTTTTTTAATTTCAACTAAAAAACCAATATTTTGAAAATTGTATGGTGTATATTTATACTCAGTTCAAGTTAAGAAACGCAGTTGGCAGCGACTAATTTTCGTTGGGCCACAGTCAGGGCGTCTGACAATACCCTTTTGTCTCCCCACCCAGTCAATTATCAGTATACCTACCTGTCGTGTAGAATCGCCACTCCCCCTGCGCACAAGTCGGACGCCGACTACGTTTCAGAACAGAACTTACTTGAATAGAGTATAGAAAATGCTAGTATAAACATTCGGCGAAAATTTTCACGTAGGTACCTGTCTACTGATATTTTTTTTAGAGTTACACTAAAAATTGAAAAACAAAATTAATTTTCTTGAAAGCTGGTTTTGCACAAAAGTTCCATTTCTTCCTTAGTTTTTTTTTTTTGGTTTTCCCGAAGCTTTTAAAAATGACTGGAAATTTTCAAATTTGACCTCTCAAATGCACCAACTAGATTCACTACCGCAGAAAACAAACGGAAAATCGAAGCATTATTATTTTACAATATACTTATCGTTTATATAGGCGTATGATGGGAGGGGGGCTAAGGTGGCTAAATCGTCTCTGGAATTTTGTTTAGCCTCCTCCCCCACACATTTATAGTTTTATTTATAGGTATACAGCTTTAGAATATACGTTGTGTTTTATATATAGGCTATAGTTTCCTCACCCAAATAAAGTATCGTTCAGGGACAGAAAAAAAAATAAAAAAAACACTTTGTAAAATTAATACATTCAATACATCCTCTAAATATCTAATATTTGAAAACAGGCTGGTTGTTAAGTGTTAACTATCCAATGATTTTGTAAAATATTGTATGATAATAATAATTGTAATATGAATGAGTAATGACACAGAGAAATCCGTTAAAACCTTAACCCAAAACAAGAGGAATACTTCAAACCGTTTAAACGAGTGGTTTTTATTGGTACAGCATTCGATGTAAAAAATACGATTTGGCGTAAAAGATATTATTTTCAATCTGTACCGCTATAACGCTCAAACGCTGCACTTATCATAATACGGTATCTATAACACTCGATGTACCGCGGACAGCTGGTATATAGTGTTTCAGTGGTGCGG
Source organism: Metopolophium dirhodum (assembly GCF_019925205.1). Classification (NCBI taxonomy): domain Eukaryota; kingdom Metazoa; phylum Arthropoda; class Insecta; order Hemiptera; family Aphididae; genus Metopolophium; species Metopolophium dirhodum. The sequence continues at coordinate 32,295,582 of NC_083562.1, forward strand.
TTATATAAATTGTATACCTATAATAGCGGTTAAGTGGTGTCTATAATTCAATTTTCTGGATATCCGAGAAGACGGTGCACCGTTTACCTGACCGCCGCCGCCGAAACCGCGTATTATAGTTGCGCTTTCCGCCGCACGGCGCCTAGCCGACACGCTTTGACGTCACGGAAGCGCGCCGGCGGGGATGACGACGGGCATACGCGAAAGCGGTACCGGCGCGCGCGTCAGCCGGCCACCGCAGAGCACTGCCGGTGATCCGCGCCTCAGCGCATTCATAATATTATTACGGTCCCGTCCCGGTCCCGACGCCGCCGAACCTATATCGGCCGCTCATGCCGTATCGCATGCCGGGCAACATTGTCATAACCATCGACATTAGGATATTATACTCGTGGACACGCGCGGCCGGACCCGTCGGTGTGTTATCGCCGCAATAATTAAAATATTGCAATATTGTTCAACAACAACCGCCGTTATGCGGACCGCGTCGGATTATCGCCGTAGCATCGGCGGTAGCACCAGTGCCGCGTCGTTCGCGTCGCGTATTGCCTGGACCACAGAACGTTCAATCGCCGTCCCCCGCAACAGGGCGGCGTAACTGCACTGCGGAACCACACCACAGACTACCGGCGACACGCGATTATGGACTGCAAACCGGACACTATCGGGTTCTATACCATCGACCGGCGCATCGGCAAAGGCAACTTCGCCGAGGTCCGGTTGGCCACGCACCGACTGGTCAGAAGCGAGGCAAGTGGACAATAAAGCACATCACTATATAATGCGCTCGCTCCGTATTAGTGCGATACCATTAAGATAATAATATATCGTGGGTACAAGGTTTCGATGGTACCTAATCCCACAAAATATTACGTAGGCGCGATTTTAATTTTTCGTTGGTTTTTTTTTTGGGGGGGGGGGGTTAAGGGGAGAGGCTGAAGGTCTTATGTTTATAAAGGGATAATTTTACTTTATTGTACCCAAAAGTATTCATCGTGTACTGGCTTTTTAAAATCCTACGCTCTATATTATGTCTCTATAATATTCTTCAATCCGCTGTGTTTACCATACCTATGGTACCTACTTACTATTTATCATCTAAGAATGTTAAAAAACAAATTTAAATTAAACGCTCCGCGTTCAGAACCTAAAAGACAAAATATTTGTGAAAAATTAAACGTTGGTGGGCGTTGTACATTACCAATAAAGTCCTTAGGTCTCTGATGGGTATAACACGTTAACGTCGTTAACAATAACATAGTGATAATTAAACGTATATTTTTTTGTCACATAATATGAATAAAAAAAATTTATGTTCCTATAATATACCTGACAAGTGTGTTAATGCTAACTGAATGTTAAAAACATGTTTTATGAATAAGAAGTGGAGCTTGGGAAAATGTTGTTAATTGCATGTAACATATTATGTATAATTTTATTTAAGTATAAGTGGTAATATATAGTATATTGGTATTTCCCAACATGTAATAGTTAAAAGAGGATGTAGGAACTGAAAAGCATATAGTGCCGTTCTAACTGGGAGGTGGGGAGTTTAGGGATAAGAATTTTAAGAAACCCTAGAAGTTTTAGAAAGTATTTATCCATTAAGAAATGATTTTTTTTGGTCTATAATAACAACCAATAACACCCCCCCCCCCCCCACCAATGGTCTAAGTACGCCAATGATCATAGCTTCCACAGTCTGTAAGACTAAAACAAATACAGTGAAATACACCACATAATGGCTAATATGACGTTGCGTTGCACATATTGCACACGCGAGTGGACCATGATAGTACTATTATTATTTTGTTCGCTATATATATTTTTTACTGTCATTAAACGGTTCGTTTCAGTCATTATTATCATATGGCACGCATATAAGGTACGACGTGTTTACCTATAGAGTGATAGTCTATGCTCTGTAGAATAATATACTGTATAGACTATAGTGTACAACGCAATGCTTACGTTTATCGTTCGAATTGTAGGTAGGGATTTAAATAACAAACGCGTGGGTGGTTGCCGACGGTGCTTTAAAATAAAACCAAAACACAAACAAATATAATATATTTAATTATGTCTATTTACAGTTCAATCCCCAAACTTTTATTCTACACGTTCAGGTATGTATAATCTGATTAAATATATACATTTTACACTTAAATAATACTAATGAATGAACGAGTGAATGATAATAATAAATAAGTAATAAAAATAAAATATAATATCAATAATAGAGTAGTAATTGTTGTACAAATAAATAATATTATTTATTATTTGGCTTAACAGATGAGTTTAACTTTTTTGATGTCTTATCATTAAAATAAAGTGTTTTATATTTAAAAAATAAATGAATACAGGTACTATTATTATATTCTTACACAATAATAGCTACTAATTAAGTTATTATAGACATCTATTTATTGGATTTTTAGTGCTGTACACATCGAAGAGTGTACTATAATGTTCTCCATAAAAAAAAGTTCAGAACAATGTATTTTTTATTTAATTCACTTTCAGTTCTCAAACAATACTAATAAATTTATTAAAATAGTACCCTTGTGGAAGCTAAATATTTTTCATAATTAAAATTTAAACTCTTTAACATTTTTTCAATATTTCCTGTTGCAAGTTTACATGTAATGATGATGTTAATGGTAGGTATCACATAAAATGACATTTTTAAAACACTAAAAAGGGTGTTCAGGAAAAATTGTATTTTATTGTACAACTAATAATTATACTCGCTATCGCATATAGGTAATCTCAAAATTAATATGTTTGTTAGCTGTTACTATAGTAGAAAAAAAGGTGGGTAATACAAACCTAAATATAATGGGTATACTGTATTACTGTATAGTGTATATACATATAAATTAGTTAAAATTACACCATCTAATTAAATTCACATTTCAAAAATAACTTCTATATTATAGTGAATCAATGTATAAAACTTGTTATTAAACTTTGAGTGTTGTTACGTTTTTAAAGGTCGGGTATACCTATATTAATATCTACTTTGGTTTCTTATAATTTAAATTTTAAATGGGTAGGTACAAGTTAATTAAAACATACTTTAATCAACTTAACTCTTTATAGTATATACATTTATATAATATCTATATTCTATGCATTTTATAATAAAAGGTATATGACATTTCTTGTAGACATTAGTTATTACGGTGTGCATCATTATGGAACTTATTTTCCTTTTGAATTTACGTAATATAGATAGGTCCTATGAGCATATTATACTGAATCGACGTTGGTTAGGTACATACAGGTTTTACTTATTAACATTTTTTTTTTTTATTAGGTGATTTAAAATTTAAAATGTCGATTATAAAATTAATTTCATCTCTTTTCATTACAAACTTACTTCATAATAAATAAGATAAAATATTTCCTTTTCTTTGTATGGTTAATGTGAATTTACTTAATTAATTTGTATGTATGTATAATACTATATAGGGATTGTATTTTTGATACCTAGATACTAAATTTCATAAAATAACATTGGTTGAATTTTAATGACGGTACTATTCTATTCTCACGAAAATGTACCCATATTTAAAAATAATGTATTATAATTTATAAGAGTATCTCTAACACACTTTTACGGTCACATTACAAAATTGTCCCCGGAGGAAAATATTATTCATCAGTCATCACCGTTAATACTTACCTATATAATACTATAATAGTATACATTAAATGAGTTGAGATATGAGAGAACTTTTAAAGAAGGTGAGTGGAATGTAGCTGTTTTTTAAACAGTAAAAATTATAAATAAAATATCATGATACAAACACTGTAAAACTTCAATGTATATTGAAAAAGATGGGCAAGTGTGTGTCGCTCTGCTAGTCTGGTGTGCTGTAGTTACTGTAATGTATGGTGTTAAATTTGAATTAAATGATATAATATCATATTGTATATAAGATAAACAATCGTTTATGAGCGAAGACGGTCAGTCAGCCTATGATATTAGTAGGTTTATTACTAAGTATATATATTTGATGATATTATTGTGAATAAAGTAATTTATAAATAACCTATTTACGTGGAACATTGTTTTAAATTTTCAATACTTAGATATAAAAATTGAACATATTATACATTTTTAACTACAAAATAATTATTAAATTTTTACTTGTGATAAATTGTCAAAATTCCAACTTAAAATACTTATAAAAAACAATTGTGCCTATGTATTTTTCAATACTTTTCAACTGCTATTGTAACAATTATATCAGGAGCCTTGTGTTGAATTTTCACGCATTTTTACCCAACAATTTTTATTGACAATTATAGAAAAAAAAAAAAACTAAAAATATTAAAAACTGACAATGTCAGTAAACAGCTCAAAAAGGGTCAACATTTTATGGAGTACCTATAGGAAATGAAAATATAAACATTCAGTGAAATTTTTATATATCTACAGTTTATTGGTTTTTGAATTACAACAAAATAACAAAATCGCTACATGAGAGATCGAGTGAATATCCAATCTTGTAAAAATATGACTTCAAACGCTCATAAAAATTTAATTTGATTTTGCTAATAGACATTTTTTTTTTGATAAGATAGACAATCTTATGAGAAATCCTGTACTACTTAATCTTAGATTTAAATAGAAAATTTTTTATGAATTTCTAACTCAAAATAATTTGCACATTTTTCGTGAATTTTACGTATTTTGTCAATATTTGAACTTTTAAATGCTTATAAAAAATAATTGTGACTATTGATTTTTAATATTTTTCATCTGTCTTTGAAACAATATATTAGGAACCTTTTATTAAATTTTCAAGCTGTTTTACTCAAACAATAAAATTGTATTGATCATTATAGAATAAAAACTAAAAAAATTGGTAACTGAAAATGTCCTTAAACAGCTCAAAATAAGTCAAAATATTTTGAAAGTGTTATATATGGTGTTATATATGGTGTATATAGAAAATGCATTCAGTCAAAATTTCATGAATATACGGTAATTTGTTTTAGAATTACACCTAAAATCAAATCGATTTTGCGTAAAAATTCCAGTTTTTTCTTAATTTTTCTTTTCTTTATCCCGGCGCTTTTGACTCCCCAAAGTACCAACTAGATTCACTTTCCTATCAGAAAAGATCCTGTTGAAGAAAATCTAAGCACTTTTACTGTCCTTAAAGGTGATGACAGACACAACAAAAATAAAAAATATGAAAAAAAATAAAAAAACTCACATTATTGTAAAATCCATACATTCATTGCTCCGCTCAAAATCTAAAAAAGAAACTTATTTTGAGAGAAATAAATCAAGTAGGTATCTACTTACACCCAAAATATATTGATCGTAGTTTGAAAATATTTACTTTCATAATTTTATTGTTAAATTTAATTAAATTTTATATTAAAAATAATTAAACTTTCCTTTGGTCTTTGTTCTTGTACTTTTAAACTTTTTGAAAAAGATAAAAATAAAATATACAAAGGGCATGGTTCTTTATCGTGAACCAGGGAAAATCATAGAAAATACAAGACATTTTTAAATTCAAATTTTATAATTTTATAATAGAAATTTAATTTTTAGATTCTGAGCAGAGCGATGAGTGTATTGATTTTACAATCAACAAAATAAAAAAAGGAAAAACGATAATTATTACGCAAAATCGGTTTTCAACAATCGATTTTAGTTTTTGGTGTAACCTTATAACACATATACCGTTGATACATGCAATTTTCACTGAATGTTTATACTAGAATTTTCTATACACGATAAAATTTTCAAATTATTTTGATTTGTTTTGAGTGGTTTATACGGACATTTTAAGTTTGTTAGTTTTTTTTTCTATAAATGTCAACAAAATTGTATTAGTTGGGTCAAAAAACTTGAAAATTTAATGCAAGGCTCCTAATATATTGTTACAATGACAGTAATTAAAAAATATTAAAAATACAGTAAAATTTTTTTTTTATAAGCATTTAAAGTTCGAATTTTGACCTAAATGTATCAAATTTAAAAAATAATAACGATTTTGTAGTTAACAATTTATAAAATGTTCAACTTTTATAGATAAGGATTGAAAATTTAAAACAAGGTTCCCGTAAATAGGTATCTAAATAAATTTCTTTATTCACAATAATATTATAAAATATCCTTAGTAATATATCATACCAGGCTGAATTCGCTCAGAATCGAATTCGTATATAATGATATTATAATATCATTGAATTCAAATTTAACATCATCCATTACTGTAAAACTTACTTGTTGACTTGTAACCTACTGTACAGCAGAGCGACTCCCACTTACCCGCCTTTTATTTTATTTTAGTATTAACAATAAATAATTTTAACAAAATAATGTAAAATACTAATATGTTAAAAAAAAAACTTGTATTACCCAATATATATTTTCGGTAACGGTCCCATGATTCACAATGAAAAAAAAATGACTGTATATTGAGTATAATATTTCAGCCTAACAAAACTGTAGTAAATATAATTTTTCTGCAACGTATTTTAGACTTTAGTCTTAGGTATATGTTTCATATTGTTAATTTTCAGTTAAAATGTGGAATTAATATTTTTGCCTACATTTCTAAAACAATGTTTACACATTACACAGGTTTGTCCAAAACATTTAAGATAGGGGAAATAAATTCAAATAATTATCAAAGTATTATTTTGTTCAAGCGAATGACAATTATTGTTTTATATTTTATATATTTGTCAAAATTGCTTTTATTTTTATCTTGAACTTATATTTTGTTTGGAAATTTACAAATTACGATAAAAGTATTAAGCGAGTGGGAGGGAGGCGTGGATTTATGTCACATTGTCACCCCTTAACTACATTATGTATACTTCAGTAATATGTAAACATGCGAGTTTCCGCAGTGTTTTAAGTGTTAAAAAGTGCAGTCGATGTCGCTAGTTTAACCTAACCAACAGTAGTATCAAACAAAGATAAAGCACGGAATTGAAAATGAGCTTTTTGGACTAAATAACTTTTCATAGAAATTATGGAAATTGATTTTTAGGATTTAATACTTTCGACTTTTACAAATCAAAATATTTGGTCAAACATATTAATTTATTATAATTTATCGCCTATTTGAGTAAATAAATTATCTAGATTTCTTGTAAGAATTATATTTAATTTATAATACACGAACAAAATACAACATAGAACAATACACCATAGTATAATATTGTATTGCCGATCGCGATGTAAAAATCGTAATATTATATAATGTCAAATCTATAGTCGGGTTTTCTGTGATTCGTTTTAATATTGTAGGTAGGTATATAATATTAAGTAGTATAGGTACCTTTTTTTATTGAACAAAATGTATATATATTTATAATCTATATTTACATGTTATTTAATAAGTAAATTTGATGAGATTTGATTGACGGGAGGAGGAAGTCACCGAGTGGCGGCACCCCATGGTCCATGGAAAGCGATTAAGAAGAGATACCCAATGTAGGTAGGTACCTATGTAAAACTTTTTACTACGAAGGGCTTTGTTATTTATACACAGACACACAGTATACAATAATACCTATACGGCTATACTCTACAGATATTTTTATGTATGATGTGGATAGTAGGTAGATGATTAAAAATCTCTAGTATAAATGTATAGCACAAAACGAATATAAATTTTCTATACTCTGACCTTTGAAGTTTTACGTACCAATGAAAAAAACCTAGAGAAGGGTATACAATAAAATGTCATTATATACCTATTGAAAATAAAAATTGAAAAATAAATAATCGGTAAATTATATTCAAGTTTTATTTAATAATAAGTAAGAAATTCGATATTTTATTTTAACTGATACCATTACCATAATAAATGTTCAATATATCATTATTATATCATAATCATTATCATAAATTATTAACATATTTACATATGTTGATTTATTATTAAATGAATATACTAGGTACTTATTTACTAGTTCGATATATTAAGTGTAGCCAGTGTAGGTACCTAAGTAAGTAGGTATATAATAATATATAAGTTGGATATATTATATATATACTTATATTCTATAGTGTCCTATACCTATTTAAATTATAATACGTAATATAGTTTGGAATACGTAATATAAAACTAAAATAAAACTAAAATACTAAAATAATGATACAAGTGTACAACATTCAAAATGTGTTAATTATTATTGTCAAGGGGTTAGATGAAACAAAAACATGCGAATTGTGTATAGCTAATTTAGTTGTAACTTGTAAATAATATTATTAAGTATCTATAAACATAATTTTTACTTCATCGTTCAATGTTAGAATTTTTAATCATCATTTGGTGAAATATTTTTTTTTAATTCGTGATAGTTTAAAAAATTTTTTTACGCTATGGTAAAACTTGAGTGACCAATAAATCGAATTCACGTCACTAGTCGTTTTGCACGTGAGACGTTTTACCAGAGTGACGTAAAACCTACGATTTCGTACGTTCGAGCGGTACGCGTGGTAAAAAATAAAAATCATTTCTAAATATATAATAGCACTGTGTGAATCGCCAAATCGCCACTATTTGTTTGGGTGTATAGGACTTATGTGTATGTAGTGTATGTATCGTTTAAGACTTCCACATTCCACAGAATTGAGAGTATGAGGTTTGGGGGGGGGGGGGGGGGGGTTAGTTATGAGTTGTGTGCACGGAGAATTTCATTGAATTGGTCAAGCTTTCAGTTTGTCAATATACGCGTATACGTTATAGACGTATACTATACATAACCTATATTGTACACTTTTCTAGCTATTTGACAAACTATTTACATTATTTACTTTACATCATTATGAGTTCCTATAGTTATATCACTTATAATTTGGGAAATGCATAACATTTTTTCATGATGAGCCGATGAGGTTAGGATGATATCATATAAAAATTTAAAAACATTAAAATGGGAGTAGGTACTATAATCTGGTTTTAGCATGTTTGTGACAGTTTAGTATCGTCATAGCTTTTGAAATTACTCTTCAAAAAGGTCGGAAAAATATAACCTTATATGTAGGTAATATATGTCCTTGTGGCTTGCTTAAGGTATTGTTTAAATCGTATCATACACTAATTAAAATGTATTTCTTTATTTTTTCGTATGTCTTAATTATGGTATAAAAAAAAATAATGTATATTTTAAATGTAATTAATAATTTAAAACAAAAATAATAATTATTGTAAACGTATAGGTATAGGTACTAAATAGTGAATACAAATTGACAACTGAAACCGTATAGTAATCGTTATAATTATAACTGTACCACTGTAGAGTATCAATAAATTTAATTTTTTTTTTTAATTATTAGACTACAATAGAATGTTGCCAATTCTAAATTTTGGCGATAAATTTATAAATTTTATTTTTAGATTTTGATTCGCTTAGAAATGTATTGAATATTACTTAAATTAAATGATATTTAAACCTCGTGGTTTATACAGTTAAATTTTGTTTTTCAGAATTAAAAATATACATTTATTTTTTATGTAAGTATTTTGTTTTATTTTAGTATTGATGCCAGAGTTATCTTATTTGGAATGTTGACGTACACTAACCGAGACCAGAGTGCATTATATGTATAGGTATGTGGGGATATTATTTCAACCCACACTAGGTATTTATTTATGAGGTTTGAACTACATTGAATCTAATATTATCTATTAATATATTGTTCATATCTTGTGTATACAGTCTGAACACCGAAGAGCATTAAGATTTTTAAGTAAATACTCAGCTTAAAATTGATTAAATTTTAATTTGCTTTAATTTATTTATTAAATAAATTAAAAATATAGGTACTAGATATTATATACTTTTGCTAGTTAATAAAATATATAAAATTCAATAATGAAATGGTACATTACAGCTCAAAAGTTACATGATATAAGATTAATCAATAAATAATAATATCTATGGTGTTATTTTTTTTGCTTGTGGTAATTCGCAATCACTCTGTATATTGTTATTTAAAATGTATTAACTATAAAGTATCCAAAATAAATTAAATATTATTTTATATTAAAACTGTGTATTGAATAATATAGTTATGGATATTTTATATTTTTATAATGATTGAATCGTATGGGAACTATGGTAAAAAATAATATAAAAGTTGATAGGTAAAAACAAAAATGTATTATTATAGCCTATAGGTAATAAATAATAATAATAGTTTATGATAAAATAATTGGTAAATTCTAAATTGACTTAAATTTTTTTGTTAATAATAAACTATAAATTAGGTAATTCAGTGGCGTACACACAGGTGGAAGGTTGAATGTTCAAACCCCCCTTGGTATTTTTTTACTATATATATAGACAATATATGTATAATTAATAAATTTGATGTATATTCATTACATACTTCATTTTAAATACATAGCACTGACCTTTGTGTCTTATTAGCTATATTAGTTATTAACTATAATGCTGACATTATTAAAAAAATAAATATATCTTTGATTAAGACTGATAAAAAAGTTTTTGGCATTTCATTTTACGAGCTATGTATACATGATAGATATTTCGTTTGAAAAATGTGTGGGTAATGGGGTATGTATATATTTTGATGACTTATTTTATTTGGTTTTTTCAGGTTGCTATAAAAATGATCGATAAAAGGAAATTGGATGCAGTTAATCTGGAAAAGGTTCATCGTGAAGTAGATATTATGAAACAGCTGGACCATCCTCACATCATTAAACTATATCAAGTGGGTAAAATAAAATGAAAATCTATTTCTTAAAATAATGTGAGGTTTTCAAATAAATGTCCTTATTTTTGAATTTATTGTCTTGGTATCTGACTATTGAAAAACTATGCTTATTATACTTTTACAAACTTTATTATACAGTAAGTAACTGAATACTATTATTCAGTGCCATATTATGTTCGAAAAAAAAACATTTTCAATAATTTCGTTAAAGTAATAATATTAATTTTTAATTTTTCTCTTACGAAAAAAAATATTTATAAATAATTAAGTTTGAAAAAGTAATAGTATAGTCCTTAAATATAAAAAATCACTGTATAATTTCTGAAACAAAAAACAACAACTCAAATGATTATATTTAAATCTACAATTTTAATTATTAAATTAAATTAATAATTGTTATTACTTAATTGAATGGGGTATATTAAAAAAATTAAAAATGTTGATTATTACATATTATGTGCTATGTAATGATGCCCAAACAACCTTATCTAAACACTCGCATAAAAATGAAAACTCTTAGTATTTACAATCTACATACCTAGTTAACTTCCAAAAATTCATTAGATAATATGACGTATCTACTTAAACTAATGATTTTAAATCCCGTTAAAAATGTATTATTTATACCTCTCTAAGAATTGAATATAATATAAATATATAAGCTGTATTGGCATTTAGGTATTATGATCATACGTTTTTATAAAGTTTTGACTTTTGAGTATTGATTAACATTTCAATCTGTTGATAACATATCTTACACTCATGATAAGAGATAATCATTTTATTTCTTAGAAAACAGAAAAAAAAACTTTATTATGTAAGTAAGTGGGTCGTTTACACTCGCCAAGACGGAAAAAAAGTATTCAGTGAAAATATAAGTAAATTGGATTGTTTTGACTCCGTTAAAATTGCTGTTGAACATATAATATTTGATGTTTGGATTATTTTATATTATATGATTATTTTACTGTTATTAGATGTTCCGGTACTAGATAGTTTATTATTTTAGATCAAACTTAATTTATAGCTTATGCAGATTACTGTATAGGTATACACATCATTATAGTCTTTTGGAAACATTCAAAATTAATACATAGTAATCAAATAATTATTTAAATGTATAATTTTAAACTTTAGTTATACTTATAAGTTATAATACCTATATATGTAGAGGGTTATACACTTTCGTGAAACAAAATTTTCGGTGTAGTTAAATAATTAAGATAGTTAGAACGGGTTTAAACAACTAATTATTAAGAGGAATAATATATATTTAGAACGAAATAATTATTGTTATAAATAGGTTATGGAATCAAAAGATATGATATATATTATTTCGGAATATGCCAGTCAAGGAGAAATATTTGGTAAGTAACAATAATTTTGACGTAATAAGATAGTGCATCTATACATTTTTTTTAATGAATAATTTATTACTATTTATTAGTTTTGAAATTGTAAGAACAATAAGGATGATATTTATAATTTTTTTAAAATGTTTTCTGTTAAATAAAGATTAAAATATCTAAATCAATATTGATAATTTAATATTTGTCTGAATATTTCACAATATAATATTAAAAATAAATATTAATAATATATTTTTACAAACATTTTTTAACTCACAAATAATTTATTATTAATTTGATAAAGTATTGATATTTTTAGTGCCTACTATAAGAATATAATAGAAACTTAACTAAGTCGTATACTTTTTATGTCATTGATAATAATAATAAATAGGTATGTGTTTAATTTTCATACATTGATAAACAACAGGTGTATTCTACCACCCTGGCCAAATATGAGTATTGTATTTTCGTTATGCTATGACTCAAGTATTCATCATAGTAAAACATAATTAGTATACTATTTTAATATAACACTAGTTAAAATGTACACGAAAAAACAGAATCATTATTGTTAGTTGTTATTAGGAAAACCACCGCGAAAGGCGAAAGCTTAAAATAATAACCATAAATTGTTATTGAGCAAAACCTTGAATATTAAGAGGACTTATATTTAATTTCTTATTATCTACTACCTATCTAGTATCTACTTTATCGCGGATTTCAACAATCACTATTGTCTATTATATTATATTATAATATTCTGCTATGGTTTAATAATTGTTATATTTTAGTTTAAATGTAACTCACGTTTAACAAGTTAATTTTATTTCATGGAAATATTAAAATGCATAACATTGCTTTCGAATTTTTTTGTTCCTATAGTGGATAACCCCCGGAGGTTGAAAATATATGATATTCCCGGTGGCATTAATAGTTTTCTGAGTTAAAGATTTTAAGTACAATTGATATTCAACATTATTTTTTAAATTGAAACTCCTCTAACATTTATAGGTATGCACTTAAGCACTTTACTGTTTATAAACTTTTAAATTTTATGATTAACGATGTATGGCGCAGACAGATACTAATACACATTTGTAATATGCCACTTAAACATATTGAGACGGTACATAATACGTAGAAATACTAACTACCTACCTAATAATATTGTATACTGTATATAATTATGTTTTAAATAAGGTTTAATTAAAACTTTAATTGGTAAACCACAAAGTTTTATATCAACAAATACAGTTTTAAAATTCTACATAATTTAATCGAAAAATGACCCTTTTAAAGTAATTAGGTACCTATATTGACCCAACTAGACTCGATTTCTAATCGTAACTTAATATATTATATATAACTTATGAAGTTTTTTTACCGGGTAAAAAAGTGATAATAGAAAATAAAACATGTGCTTATGGCCTGTAGTAGGTACTTATATTAAATAAGTCTTATTTTCAAGGTTTTTTTTTATTTTAAAGAAATGCATATTAAATATAATATATTAATATAATATGTGTCATGTGTGTTTTTCAATAATGTTGCACATCATGTGAATTGTAGATACGTAATAAAATGAATAAATATAATATTCTGATTTTTTGAGTATTAAAATACGAGTTCTGTCCAAAAAAATGTGTTGGTAAATATTATAAAATGTCTATTATACCATAAAAAACTAATAATATGGTTTTGTGGCTTCAATCATATCAACATTAAAAAAAAAATTGTTAAAGCTATTGCTGAGGAATTCATATATTGTGGTTTCCCGTGGATTCTAATGGAAAAAACTATATTATACACTGTAAAATTATATGGCGTCTATAGACTATATTATATACAACATAATATTATTATATAATATTACAATAAAACTCGTTATCGAAAAAACACAGAAGTTGACAGTTTATCGTGTTGAATATAGCGTAAACTAAAAAAAAAATAATATATTTGACATCAAAAAGGAATCTCGAAACTAACTCGTTTTGGCTGTTTTGCACAACTGATAAAAAAAATGTACATTTATACGCATTTATGTATTCCCCGCATCCCTTCTAATATAGTTCCTTGCGCGTATTGTGCGTGTGTTGCATTGCTTAACGGCTTAGGTGCGCCGGGTGATATTTTCGCAGTGAACTACGTTCATTTTCTCGGCCAAAGTTTTGTGTTTTTGAACAAATGTTTTCGCACCGCAGTTCAAAGTAGTCAAAAAGTCTAAACTCTGAACTTTTTCTTCAACCGCGATTCTTTAGGCTTTTAAATTATATTTTTTAATAATAGCCCATAAATATTTATTGTATTATTGTAATCTGAAAATGAATATTATTATTTATTAGGTAAGTATATTAAATACGTTCATGGCACTTGTGTATACATGTCAAATATTGAAGCAATAGTATTTTTTTTATTTATAAATTATTGACATTTAGATTTTATAGACGAGCGTGTGGTTGCGTTCCGCCAATTTCAAAGTGTAACCGCTTTGTGCTACCCTATTTTTCTTGCATATATAGTATAATAAATACACATGGGGTACCGGTAAAACGGTTTAAAAAAAAAAAAAAAAACTACTGCTCAAACAAAATAATAATATGGTTCCGTTAAAATAATCACTCTGTATATATTATAGAATAACTATATAGGCACATATAATATAGTGTATATTAAATTGCACGGTGAAAGTGTAAAATGCGCAGTCGGTGGTGGTGACGAGGTGTAAGACGGTAGAGCTTTTGGTATACGGATAACGTGGGCTACGGCAGTGGTCGCGCATCGTCGTCGTTTGGCGAAAAGGCGGTGCGGAAGGGTTGGGCAGTCAGCCAGCCAGCCCGCCAGCCAGCCAGCGAGCGATCGAGCGAGCGATCTAGCGACAATCGTACACGCACACACACACACACACACACACACACACACAATTTACGCGCGCAAGCGCCCGCCCGCCCTCCCGCCGGCTTATTTGTATATATGAAACAGCAACTAAAGAGAGCGCGTACTATAGAGAGCTTATTGATCGCGTGCGAGCGGTGGCGACCGGCTTCAACGCACCGCCGCCGGTTGCTCTGTACGCCCTCGCCGCCGAGCGGCACATAATGCGTCGACCCCCGAAAGTGTAACAGCCGCCGGTGTGTTGCGTTTTTTTCCCGTCCCGCGCAGTGTTGTCATCGGGGGCGGCTGATACGACGCGAAATGCACCGCCGCCGCGATTATACCAAAACATAATAACAATAATATATTACATATATTGTATGTACGTCATCGTATAATATAGCAGTATAGTACCTATTATTATCGGTACTGCCGTACCTATATTATATTATTATGACAATATTATGAAGATTATAGGTACATATTGTAGCCTATAGGTACTCCGGTACTCCCGAAGACGTAAGAATTTTCAAATAACTCGATGGCATTATTTCATTTTTCTGCTTTTTGATTGTTGTCCAAACGAACTTGTATAAGTCACTATAATATTATACACAGAGCCGTTGTTCGGTGCACTGACGACTATACAATTTTTTTTGTTTTAAAACTATGATAATATAAAAGTAACACTTATATGCCCGCATATAATTGCATTCTATGCATCTAATCTATAACACATACATATATCACTTGCAGGTTAAGAGGTGGGGGCGGAGATTTGTATATTATTATATTATATTTGAAATTATGTGCGATTCCCCTCCCCGATTTCCCCGATGGGTGACAGTGAATATTATAATATTATATAGCCATAAAGGTGACGTTTATATGAACTCCGCTTAAGTCGTTGAACATATTATTGTCCAGTCGAATGGTATAATATTAATGTTTTATACATGACGATATTATCGTCTACAATCTAAATCACAGCACGGTTTTCATATTTTCTCTTACATCGAAAGAAAAACGATTTTTTACTCACGTGTTATCGATTTTTTGACATAATTTCTGCAGCAGGTCAATGCAGGAATGTTTTTGGCACTCTAGTACAGTAAGTAGGTGAAGGAAAATGGTGCCACACCGACACACCGTACCAATTAAATGACCAGCGCTGTTCGATTATATCTATATGGCTATATGCTTATATATATGTACCTATAAAATTCTATATATATACCATATATTTATACAGATCGTTTCATAGTGTATATCTCCATCAACATTTTTTTTTTTTTTTTTTTTAATAGCTACATTTTAAATTTGATTTTGGATAATTATTACCTACCTACTCTATATTATAATCACGAAGCCACAACAATTATATAATTCACAGTAGTTTTTGGTTAGGATAACTCAAAGTAAAACATTTTAAATGTTTGTTTTCTTAAAAACCTGAAATAAACAATTTATAGAGCTAGGTAATTTATGTAAATATTTTAAAAGTTTAATTACTAATTTTCATTAAGTATTCAAATACTTAGTTGCAAGAATTCTTGCGAGAGGCAGATAAACGAAAATACTTATAAAGTTGAATAAACACACGAGACAACCTGCAATATTATAATATATTTCCAGACTTATTTTATGTAACTATTTTACTTAAAATAGCGTATACCTTCTTTAAACATTTTTGAAATATTAACTGAACGAACAAAATGATAATGCGGTCGTCGATGAACAAAAAAAACGTCTATGTATATTTAATTATCAATAGGTCCGTTGTTAAAATTCGTACATCATATAATAGGTACCAATTATTTGCAAATTTCTTGTCAATTGTTACTAAAACGTGTATTTTTAACAGTAGGTGTGTAAGTATATTATGTTACTGAGTAGACGTGTAGTAAGTTATATATTTTTCTACTGCGAATGACAAAACCGTTATTACAAGCTTTTTCTGTTTTCTCTTAAACTGTCGTAAAAATCATACTTATATGCTGCGCCACATACACCGTTTATGTTATAATATGGCTTGTTACCTATTTTTGGCCGTTTCGGATCATTATTGTTATTTGAAGCAAAAAATATAATACTTACGTCATAACATTGTGGACCATAGAACTATTTGGAAATAATATTCAAATTATTTTGAATAGACATCGACATAACGAATTACAATAGTCAATAAATTATGTTCAAGACTGCAATTTTCTATTTGTTCATTCGCATTATTTTTTTTTGTTTTGTTATCGTGAAGAAAAAAAAATAATATTTTATCAACTGTTTTATAAAGTGCAAGACTTTTTGTAGAATTTACTAGTGGGACGACTGAGACGAGGGATTATCTTGTTTACCATTAATATGTATATAAGAATAAAACTGTATTTGTATAATATTAAATAAATACTATTTAAAAAACTTCTTTATTGGGGAGTTAGAACTGAGCTAGATTCAGAAGTTATTATAATTAATACGATAATATACTATTGTTTTCTAATTTATTACCACAGTAGTACAATATATCTATAGAATAGCATTTTCCAAAAAAAAAAAATAAAAAATATAAATCAAATATAAAGGGAATAGGTAAGTAAAGTCGTTGTCTATATATATTTTATTTTGTATTGATCGGAAATAGTCTAGCGAAGTTCTAAGCTTAATATTATTGACAGTATAGGCGATACAACTTTTTATATCGTCATTAGCTGTCAGTTTTCCGCAGTCGCTCACGCTATACAAAACGAGAGTACCTACATATACTTTATAATAATCAAATGTAAAATTCATATTTATGTATAATATAATATATATATTCATGACTATTATACAATCACAATGGATAAATTTACTGTTTGTAGAACAATAGTAACTGTATGTGGCAGTAAAAGTACTATAAAATAAATATTAATATAATACTTAAATACTCATATTACAGTAGGTGGGTAGGCTATTATAATACTAAAATCGCATATTTTTTTTTGTGCGAAAATGTAGGTAGGTTTACCTACTCAACACTTAGTCTCTATAGAGACATAACTCTTTACTGACATAACTGTTTTAACAGTGATTTTTTCGTCATAAAATGTAAACAAAGAAATAAGTCTATAAGTGCGAAATTGTATTAGCTAAATCAAGTGGTTTGTAATATAAATACCAGCTTGATGCTTGAACTTATATAACGAACATATAATAATATATTATACTATAATATACCATCGTAGTATAGACATTATGTTACTGGAGTTGGTATCTTAACGATATAGGTAGATACTAGCTAGTATACCACGGTCGTAAACTTAACAGTTAATACCTACTTATGATGAATTTTTTTTTTTGCATGTACTTTATTGATAATATAAATAAATTCATTCGGTATAATATTCTACAAAACGGGAGTATATTCTTCTTTACGGGAGTTTTACGCCCCGTCCCGATCAATATAAATACATTATAATATATCATTATCAATTAAATAGGGTTTTGTTACTATGTAAATGGTAAATCTCTTTTTTTATGTTCTACAATGTGCATAATTTTTATAGGTACTTAAATATTAGGTTTGAAAATATAACATTTTCTAACTATTTTTGGGTGACCAGTCCCATATTTTAATGTAGTTATTTTATAATTATTATAAAAATAATAATTGTTATTGCATGAAGTATTTTGTTATTTATTTTTCAATTTCCGTACATTTGTGGGTGATTTTAGGCGAAAATATTTTAGGAACATAATAAATCATAATACCTTAATAATATATAGACATTATTACATTAAAGATATTATTTTACTGATTTAGTGTGAAATATCCAAACATACAGTCTTAAATCAAATTTGTTCTTACAGAGACTCTTAAAATAAGTTGTAACCTATAGTACCTTTGGGTAGTATAGGTAAGTCCTATATTTTTAGTCATCAAATTGTATTTTGAATTAAATAAATATATATAAATATTTATTATCAGATCAATAGATTATTTTTATACTTATTCAAATAGTTTATAGAAATATAAAGTTTTTAAATTAATTTGAAGACAAAATAAATAGAAATATTCACATAATATTATGTTTCATAGTTTTACTATACATACATTTGAAGTTAATTTAATTTGTTCTGTATTACACAATCTTTGTATTTGAATAGATTACATTGCCAAGTACGGTCGAATGACAGAAGCGGCAGCAAGAAAAAAGTTTTGGCAAATACTCTCGGCGGTTGAATATTGCCACAACAGACACGTTGTACACAGAGACTTAAAAGTACGAAATTGTTTGATAAAAAAATAAATAATTTATAGAATAATATTAATGAGTGCATTTTTGTATAGGCTGAAAATTTGCTACTCGATGCTAATATGAATATAAAAATCGCTGACTTTGGATTTAGTAATTATTTTACTCCTGGTGAACAGTTGGCTACTTGGTGCGGATCACCCCCTTACGCTGCTCCTGAAGTTTTCGAAGGCAAAAAATATTATGGTCCCGAGATTGATGTTTGGGTAAATGTTGCGAATTATTTACAATTATAATATTATACTAGATATAGGTAGCTGGCAGAAAATTCATGATGATGATTTTAATGAAAAATGGATAACAACACTGTTCTTATCGTTAATAGTTACAATATAATTTAACACTGCATGCAGTATTAATTATTATTACTGCAGTAATAACAAGTTACTTAATTTTACCTATATCAGATTAACGAATCTTATGCATTTATTTTTGTTTTGCTATATTTATAATTTTGTTTTGTAAAAAATATTTTGCAGAGTATGGGAGTAGTTTTGTATGTATTGGTTTGTGGAGCACTACCATTCGATGGAAGCACGTTGCATTCGCTCAGAGATAGAGTTTTGTCTGGACGATTTCGTATACCATACTTTATGAGCACAGGTTAGTGAAATAAAGTCTATCTAATGATACCTAACATCTTGTAATTTTGTTCCGGAGAAATCTTTGTTTTTTTATTTTGATTCGTTCAGATTCGTTTAACGATTTAAATCGTAACGTGACGAAAATTTCAATATGGCACTGTTGAGTTAAGCTTGATTTAAAAAATTCACAAGTAAGAAATGAATAGAGCAAATATAATAAATTATCCTCTGAAATCATTAAAATCGATCCACAAAACACAGTCCGTAACATCTACATAATTTTCCATGGTCAATTTTCTACTGCTTGCAGTTACGTTACTTATCAGTTTTACCGTTTGAAATATACATTCATGTACCGGCTACCTAGTACCTAACCATTAAATACAAACTATAGGAATTTGAATTGACTTACACATTTCATATCGTCACTTGTTAGTTTGTTATTCTTAAAAGGTAATGTATGTACCTATCTATTATTTTATATATAATTTCATTATTATATTCAAATAGGTGCAAATAGTATAAAATATATTTTTAATGTAGGTGAAATTTTCATCATAGTTTTACCATAAATGTTTGAGTTTGACCTAATATAGATGGTTATAACTCATAAATAATATTAAAACGTAGAACATATACGTATAAGTCATAATCGTAGGTAAATATGCATATACCGTACTCGCAATTTAAGTTCAAATTTGACTTTAATTTTAGTATTTTTTAATACTAATTTTATTAATACTAACTTGAATTGATAATTTTGCTATATAAATTGATAGGACAGTATGAAAACTATTAAGTCGTGTATGAAAAAAAACTCTTATATATTATATTATAATATAGAACAAAAATCACACTAAGCTCCTTATAAATATTTGTTTATTTGCTCTTAGCTCTTATATTATATAAATATAAGTTTTGTATACATAATATATAATATACATAATATATAGTAACATAATATTATATCGCAAATGTTGTAGTGTTTACGAAGGATCGTTGGAAGATAAACTCACATTTTTATTTACAGTACTTGAAAATCTTTTTTATTTACGGAATTTCTCTGAATCAAAATTCTCATCTGTTGAACATTTGCATATATAGGTAGTAAAAGCGTTAGATTTTTTTCAAAGATTTAAATTATTAAATTACAATGCGAGTGACGTGAAAAATTTAAGGCAATGGCCTCCGAGGAATACTTAAAAGTGGACTGTGCGTCAAATTAAGCGATTGCGATGACGTAACTGCAGTGTGTTGGTTTGTCGTAAATTTTCAAACACAAGAATCCAGTGGTTACGCCAGGTTTTATTTTCACTCCGTGCCGGGTCTGCCCGCGTGGTATGACGTACTTGCAATGACGTCACTGCCATCAACGGCGGAACGATCAATTTTACACAACGGCTGGGCCGCTTGGCCGGCATAAAAACGAGCACTAAATATTTCAACACGTGAAATGTGAATATATAATAATGGTTTTAAATATTAATGCATTAATGCATTTTACAGGTTGTGAATCATTGATACGTAAAATGCTCATATTAGACCCAAATAAAAGGTATACCGTCGAACAGATCAAAAGGCATCCTTGGATGTTGGAAGAAGCCCCGAGACTTCTACCGGGTACGATCGCAGAAATGCCGGCAGAACCTAATGATCAAGTGTTGCGGTTCATGAGCAGTTTAGATATAAATACGACGAGAACTAGACAGGTTAGATTTGTTTTAGTTCTAACTTATAAAGGTCGTTATAATAGTCATAGACATTTTTCACTATGTATTGTGTAATACAATATGTATTCATTATGTTTGCTAAAATCCTATTAGACAAAAACCATTTTGAAATAGCATGTAACATGAAATAAAATTATAATCGAAAACTTTCGCTACGTACATTACGTAACGGGGTTTTCATAGTAATTGGTAATAATTTTCCCTGTTAACAAGTCAAGTGTTAATGGAAGCATTCAACTAAACCTATAAATATTTAATTTTTTCATGAATTATACATTTATGACATCATTCA